>NC_051157.2:219508815-219531315 GCF_013339745.2 Dermacentor silvarum
CCCACGCTTTCGAAGGAGACATTTTCCGCTTCGCGGCGACTATTTCGTCGTGCAGTTTTCTTCGCGCTCGCAGACGGCGCACTCGCGTAACCGCATCACTACCGCTTCGGGGCGCACCCTTGTCCTCCCCGTTCCGCGCAAGAATTTTTTCCGATTCCTATTCCTGCGACGAAACCCAGACTAGGGCGCCTGCACCCGTGCGGTGACGCGGACGAGTGACCTTTTTGCAAGAGCTCGACGTACTCCGAAGGCAAACAACGCAACGTGCGATCACGCTCGCTTAGCGCACGGCGCGGGAATCGGCCGGCATTTGCTTCCCGCGTTTGTCCGTGCACGCAAGCTTCCGACTCTCTCGCAAACGTGCGCGCTACTGCTGTCGCAACAGACGTTTGCGCCTCGCGATTCAGACCGCACTTTCCCTGCAGGTGTCCGACTCCATCCTGCGGCGGTCTCTTCGGAGGCGCGCACTAGCCGCGCTGCAGTAGTACAATGCCTCGTTTCCGTCTCTGCGAAGTTTTGGCACAACAGTTCAGTTCGCCACCGTCTCCCTCACGTGAGGCCGCTGGCGCGTGGCTTCAGCACTCAACGTACTGTCCGTGATGCCGACGCGGTCAAAACGAGTCGACGGACGCACGTTCCCTTGTGCGCCGAAGGCTCTCTTGATATGTGATCCGACCCTCAGACAGACGAAGCCAAGGGAAGACCCAAGGCCGCAATGTGCGTTCAAAGAATCAGTGCTCAGTGTGTCCTGCAATTCACACCAAGTCTCGCAGCTGGCTGCGTTCTTCATCGACCCGAGAACCGAGTGATCCACCGCTTAGAGTCGTGAAAAGTAGTTTGTTCAATTCCGTACAGTACAACCAGGGTTTTAGGCACGTGGCGTCTCCCTGTGTGTGGTTTCGAAGGGCACCTTTCTGCGCGCGCTCCTCGAGTCTGCGCGCTCTTTCGACAGCCGCGTCTCAGACAGCTGGTAGCATATAGGCGCACCACACCCTGCTACTTGCGTGTTGCGTTTCCAGCTAAACCCCGCGAGCCTTTGTGTGCACGTAAGCCTCCACTCTGTATGCACCAGGATCAGATGTAGGACCAAGATGCAGTGGAGCCGCTCACGGCTACACACCCGCGGGGGCGTGGCTCCCCTTACCACGTCTTTTTCTTTTTTGCGAGCACTCGAAGCCGGTTTTCCCTGCCAACCACCCACCGGACCCGTGTGCTACGTGTGCACGTTCACATTGCTCCACGAAAATTGGAAAAAAGCCGCAAGGCCATGAGGGGGCACGAGCAGCTGTGGAGTCTTTCACGGCGACACGGCCACGGGTGGGGTCTCGCCCCCATCGACGTGTCTCGCTTTTAGTCATCAGAAGGGTACTCAAATTGACCACAATGTCCCTAACACACAAACACGCTTTCGCATCGGCGGATTGCCGCAGCACACCCGCTGCTGATCCGACAGTCTACTTGAGACGACGGACAAGAGCCCGGCGCGCGTACTCGCGCGGCTCTCCAAAACCACTCGGCCAGTGCCAGGGACAGCTTTCGGCGCCGGAGCCGCAACAATTCTACTCGAGGCGGAAGACGAAGCCAGCAAGAGCCTGGCCGCAAGTGCGTTCAAGTTTCGAGACTTCAGTCCCTCGTCTGTCCGTAAATCCTCTTTCGACGTGCGGCGCCTTCCCAAAGCGCACAAGTCCGTTAACCGCGGAACGCGTCCGACGTAGCAAAGCCGCGTTTCCTCTCGTACTTCGCAGCAGCGCCGCCTTTCCCTCGGCGGCGGGCGAATAGCCTGCCAACGTCGTCGCATTCAACCGCGATCTCGACATCTCGCGCGTCACGAGCAGGAGCCGACCGGCAGCCTCCGGCCCTGTCGGGCTCGGTGGCACTTGCCGCGGAGGACGGGAGGGCGTTATGGGCCACGGTTCCTATTGTACTTGGCAGCCACACCCTCGTACCGCCAGTTCCATGACCGACCGAATGCCGCGCCGTTCCTTCAGTACTTGGGCAGCAACATAGTCGGGTCGTTACTCCATACTCGCCGCAGGAAGCGACCGGCAGCCGCCAGCCTTTTCAGACTCGGCGGCGTTTGCCGCGGAGGACGGGAGAGCGCTTGCACCGCAGTTCCAACTATGAATGATGGATGGCAGGCAGCTTTAGCTCTCGACCGCCAGTTCCTTGACCGACCTCTACCGTTCCTCTCGTACTGGGCAAAGCTTTGTCGGGTCGTCTTACTCCCATTCCGCGCATGAGCGTCGAGGCGGACTGAAAGCCCACCCATGAAAGTGCGTTACGCCGTTTGTACCCACGGGCGCGGCCAAGCCAACCGTCCAAGGTTGCAGCCGCCGCCCGCTGGGCGCAACAAATTGGGCACGGGGCGCCCCTCAGAATTCAGGCAGTCCCCGCGCATGTTCGGGTATAGCCGTCCCCGCGTCCAAGCGGGGACAGCGGCGGAAAGCGTCGGGCGCAGCGAGCCGCTCCACCCACACGGGGCAGAAACGATCGTCACCCTTCACAGTCCGGTAATGATCCTTCCGCAGGTTCACCTACGGAAACCTTGTTACGACTTTTACTTCCTCTAAATGATCAAGTTTGGTCATCTTTCCAACAGACCGGCGCAACCGAAAGGCCGCGCCGGACATCGGTCCGAAGACCTCACTAAATCATTCAATCGGTAGTAGCGACGGGCGGTGTGTACAAAGGGCAGGGACGTAATCAACGCGAGCTTATGACTCGCGCTTACTGGGAATTCCTCGTTCAAGGGGAACAATTGCAAGCCCCTATCCCAATCACGAAAGAAGTTCCACGGGTTACCCAGTCTTTTCAGACAGGGATAAAGACACGCTGCTTCCTTCAGTGTAGCGCGCGTGCGGCCCCGGACATCTAAGGGCATCACAGACCTGTTATTGCTCTGTTTCGTGCGGCTAGGAGCCGCTTGTCCCTCTAAGAAGGTTGTAAGGTGCTGGGAACCCCGCACCTATTTAATAGGCTAGAGTCTCGTTCGTTATCGGAATTAACCAGACAAATCGCTCCACCAACTAAGAACGGCCATGCACCACCATCCACCGAATCAAGAAAGAGCTCTCAATCTGTCAATCCTCCCAGTGTCCGGGCCGGGTAAGTTTTCCCGTGTTGAGTCAAATTAAGCCGCAGGCTCCACTCCTGGTGGTGCCCTTCCGTCAATTCCTTTAAGTTTCAGCTTTGCAACCATACTTCCCCCGGAACCCAAATACTTTGGTTTCCCGGAAGCTGCCCGCCGAGTCATTTGAGTAACTCAGGCGGATCGCTGGTTGGCATCGTTTATGGTCAGAACTAGGGCGGTATCTGATCGCCTTCGAACCTCTGACTTTCGTTCTTGATCAAAGAAAACATTCTTGGCAAATGCTTTCGCAGTAGTTCGTCTTGCGACGGTCCAAGAATTTCACCTCTAGCGCCGCAATACGAATGCCCCCGTCTGTCCCTCTTAATCATTACCTCGTATTCCAAAAACCAACAGAACAGAAACGAGGTCTTGTTCTATTATTCCATGCAAGTTTATTCAGGCGACTCGCCTGCGTTGAGCACTCTAATTTTTTCAAAGTAAAAGCACCGGCCTTCTCGAGGCACACAATGAAGTGCACCAAGAAAGGACCGGCATGATGTTCAGTCCGAGCCGTCGCATCGGGTAGATGCACTACTCGTCTGGAACTGAGATCCAACTACGAGCTTTTTAACCGCAGCAGCTTTAGTATACGCTATTGGAGCTGGAATTACCGCGGCTGCTGGCACCAGACTTGCCCTCCAATTGATCCTCGTTAAAGGATTTAGAGTGTACTCATTTCAATTACGGGGCCTCAAAAGAGTCCCGTATTGTTATTTTTCGTCACTACCTCCCCGTGCCGGGAGTGGGTAATTTGCGCGCCTGCTGCCTTCCTTGGATGTGGTAGCCGTTTCTCAGGCTCCCTCTCCGGAATCGAACCCTGATTCTCCGTTACCCGTAACAACCATGGTAAGCAAGTAACCTACCATCGAAAGTTGATAAGGCAGACACTTGAAAGAAACGTCGCCGGCTCGTGGCCATGCGATCAGCACAAAGTTATCCAGAGTCACCACACAATACGGGCCGAAACCCGATCGATCTTGGTCTAATAAAAGCACCCGTCGCCCAAAGGGCTTCAGGCTCACTGCATGTATTAGCTCTAGAATTGCCACAGTTATCCAAGTAGGAAGAAACGATCTAAGGAACCATAACTGATTTAATGAGCCATTCGCGGTTTCGCCTTATTTCGGCATGTACTTAGACATGCATGGCTTAATCTTTGAGACAAGCATATGATTACTGGCAGGATCAACCAGGTAATCGTTCAACTGCGCGTCCAGCCATGCCGGACGCCGTTGTTGCGACGCCGAGGCCACCTTCAGGCGCCTCAGCACGCTTCGTTTTTGCAAAGCCCACCTCTTTGCACAGTCCGAGATGACGGCGTTCGAGCTCGCTACGGCGCCCTCCCCGCAGGGCTGGGTATCGCCACGCGGCAAGAAGCACGCACACTCTCGATAGATTCGTTGCGTCGACTCGGTCACGGCTTGCGGGATTTGCCATCAGCCCGCAGCACTGGTGGACCGATCGGCGCTTGCAACGTAGCCGAGACGGCAAAGCCGCCAAGCGACGGGTCACGCCCGCGCCTTCGGCGCTTTCTTATTTGACTCGTCCGAGGACGATGCGGAACACACCTCGATATCGTGGATACGGCGTCGTCCGACAACCAGCCCCTAACGCATCAAGCGGATGAGGCTGCAGACGATTGCCGAGGGATCCACGGGAGAGGCTCCGGGGACACGCTTGACGGGCACGGAGCCCGCCGCATATCAGACACCCAGGTCGCACGCACTCGGGGGGCGACTGCACTCCAACCCCCATATAATAGCAGCGATAAGTACCCAGACCTCCATGGGGCCGTACTCGTGGCATTTTCGACGGGGATTTGGCGGAAATCGTGCCGCACCTTGACGAACTTTGAAAGTTTACGTCGGCTGCACAGGGCCGAAGTCGTGAAAACCAACACCGCGCAAGAGGGTCGTGATCGTCAATGTTTCGCCAGCGGCGAGTACGGCTTCGCGAATATTCACGTGCCTGAACCACCGCGCATCCTGTGCTGACTTTCACGGCGAACGAGCTTTCCGCTGCCGCACTTTCTCTGCAAACGTTGTGCCACGCACGGTGCTGTGCTCCATGACCGTTGTTTTGGACGGTGGCTTGCGTACTCGTCGGCGTATTTCCACCTCTCGCGTGCACCACGGTGCCCCAGCTCACCGATTCAAGGCAAACGTGCGAGCCGCTTTCGGTATTTCCACGGAAAAGTTGCGCTGAACGTGGCTTGCGCGCGCCGCCCCGGCTGACGCGGTTTCGGACTTTGTCTCTGCGAGCGGTCGCGTACTCGTCGGCGCAATTCCCGACGTCGCCGCAGTGCGTGAATCGCACAAAACGCACCCGGACACCACAAATTGAAAAGTGGTACGATGTCGGCCGGGGCCGCATACCTCTATATAATAGCAGCGATAAGTACCCAGACCTCCATGGGGCCGTACTCGTGGCCGCCGGCGGCAGTTAGCGCCGAAAGAAATTCCTCATTTTTGCTTTTCAAGCCGTGTTTCCACCTCTCGCGTGCACCACGGTGCCCCAGCTCACCGATACAAGGCAAACGTGCGAGCCGCTTTCGGTATTTCCACGGAAAAGTTGCGCTGAACGTCGCTTGCGCGCGCCGCCCCGGCTGACGAGCTTTCGGACTTTGTCTCTGCGAGCGGTCGCGTACTCGTCGGCGCAATTCCCGACGTCGCCGCAGTGCGTGAATCGCACAAAACGCACCCGGACACCACAAATTGAAAAGTGGTACGATGTCGGCCGGGGCCGCATACCTCTATATAATAGCAGCGATAAGTACCCAGACCTCCATGGGGCCGTACTCGTGGCCGCCGGCGGCAGTTAGCGCCGAAAGAAATTCCTCATTTTTGCTTTTCAAGCCGTGTTTCTGCCTCTCGCGTGCACCACGGTGCCCCAGCTCACCGATACAAGGCAAACGTGCGAGCCGCTTTCGGTATTTCCACGGAAAAGTTGCGCTGAACGTCGCTTGCGCGCGCCGCCCCGGCTGACGAGCTTTCGGACTTTGTCTCTGCGAGCGGTCGCGTACTCGTCGGCGCAATTCCCGACGTCGCCGCAGTGCGTGAATCGCACAAAACGCACCCGGACACCACAAATTGAAAAGTGGTACGATGTCGGCCGGGGCCGCATACCTCTATATAATAGCAGCGATAAGTACCCAGACCTCCATGGGGCCGTACTCGTGGCCGCCGGCGGCAGTTAGCGCCGAAAGAAATTCCTCATTTTTGCTTTTCAAGCCGTGTTTCTGCCTCTCGCGTGCACCACGGTGCCCCAGCTCACCGATACAAGGCAAACGTGCGAGCCGCTTTCGGTATTTCCACGGAAAAGTTGCGCTGAACGTCGCTTGCGCGCGCCGCCCCGGCTGACGAGCTTTCGGACTTTGTCTCTGCGAGCGGTCGCGTACTCGTCGGCGCAATTCCCGACGTCGCCGCAGTGCGTGAATCGCACAAAACGCACCCGGACACCACAAATTGAAAAGTGGTACGATGTCGGCCGGGGCCGCATACCTCTATATAATAGCAGCGATAAGTACCCAGACCTCCATGGGGCCGTACTCGTGGCCGCCGGTGGCAGTTAGCGCCGAAAGAAATTCCTCATTTTTGCTTTTCAAGCCGTGTTTCTGCCTCTCGCGTGCACCACGGTGCCCCAGCTCACCGATACAAGGCAAACGTGCGAGCCGCTTTCGGTATTTCCACGGAAAAGTTGCGCTGAACGTCGCTTGCGCGCGCCGCCCCGGCTGACGAGCTTTCGGACTTTGTCTCTGCGAGCGGTCGCGTACTCGTCGGCGCAATTCCCGACGTCGCCGCAGTGCGTGAATCGCACAAAACGCACCCGGACACCACAAATTGAAAAGTGGTACGATGTCGGCCGGGGTTGCATACCTCTATATAATAGCAGCGATAAGTACCCAGACCTCCATGGGGCCGTACTCGTGACCGCCGGCGGCAGTTAGCGCCGAAAGAAATTAATCATTTTTGCTTTTCAAGCCGTCTTTCCACCTCTCGCGTGCACCACGGTGCCCCAGCTAACCGATACAAGGCAAACGTGCGAGCCGCTTTCGGTATTTCCACGGAAAAGTTGCGCTGAACGTCGCTTGCGCGCGCCGCCCCGGCTGACGAGCTTTCGGACTTTGTCTCTGCGAGCGGTCGCGTACTCGTCGGCGCAATTCCCGACGTCGCCGCAGTGCGTGAATCGCACAAAACGCACCCGGACACCACAAATTGAAAAGTGGTACGATGTCGGCCGGGGTTGCATACCTCTTTATGATAGCAGCGATAAGTACCCAGACCTCCATGGGGCCGTACTCGTGACCGCCGGCGGCAGTTAGCGCCGAAAGAAATTCCTCATTTTTGCTTTTCAAGCCGTGTTTCCACCTCTCGCGTGCACCACGGTGCCCCAGCTCACCGATACAAGGCAAACGTGCGAGCCGCTTTCGGTATTTCCACGGAAAAGTTGCGCTGAACGTCGCTTGCGCGCGCCGCCCCGGCTGACGCAGTTTCGGACTTTGTCAACACGGGCGCTCGCCGCTTTGTCAGCGCCATCTCTTAACTGTGCGCCCTGTTTGAACGGCTACTAGCGTTCTGGAAAGCGTCCGTCCGAATTGATATACCACTTTGGCCTCGGTAGCGCTGCGATTTATGCTTCAAATTTGCGTGAAACGCTGCTTGCGCTTCCCGCCCCTGCTGATGCGATTTCGGATTTTGTAGCTGCAGGCGGGCTGTAGCTATAAAATTTGTGTGAATGCATCTGCGCGAAGCAAGTGCCCCGCTTGGTCCTCTTGCGGCATTTAATGTGAGTGTAATTCTTTCAGTTAATATGCAATACGAAGCCTCGAGCCACTTGGTATTATTGGAGGGACAGTGAGACCAATTTTGTTAAGAAATTGTTTAGAAACGATGAGGACGTGCACCTTCCAGCCATCTGCCTTCCCCATCAAAAAGTGTCCTTGCTGCGCGTAATTGGAACAAACGCTTTTCCGGGTGCATTTCAATGCAAACACACCTGTTTCTTTGCGTAAAAAAAAAAAAAAAAAAAAAAAAGCAGATAATACTGGGGTTTTGCGTGCCAAAACCGCGGTCTGATTATGATGCACGCCGTAGTGGACAACACCGAAATAAATTAGACTATATGGGGTTCTTAAACGTGCTCCTAAACCTTAGTGCACGGTTTATTTATTTATTTATTTTTTTTTTCATTTCGCCCCCATCGAAAAGCGGCTGCCGTGGCTGGGATTCGATCCCATGACCTCGCGCTCACTAGCCAAACGCTATACCTACTGAGCAAACACGGCTGGTTTGTTTCTTTGTGTACTTGCTTTTGTTAGCTGTCTTTTTTTTTCTCAGTTTAGTTGTAACTGCTTTGCTGTTTATTCACTGTCAGAGACAAGGTTTAATAAAGCAAGCCACTTTTTGTTTCTTCTTTTTTTGTATTTCTTGCCAAGAGGTTCGAGCTGTTTTTATTCCCCGGCCGCCACTGTCATCATGAAATCGAGTGTTACCTTGCGCCGTCTAGGTTTTTTACGCAATGGCGACGGACTTCGCGCTTGCTATTTCCGTAGATAGATGGCGGTAACGTGTTTTCGCATCCATATCAACAGTCACTGGCCACCGCTGATATTATTTAAACAAGTGTTCCAGCTTTCTTACGCTATGACGCACTTCGGCGTTCTTATTTCCGTACATCCATGACGTGATTTTGACTCTTTCAGTGTGGGCGCTCCTGTGTGTGTGTGCGCGCGCGCGTGCGTGCTTGCGTACGTGCGTGCGTGTATATACTTACATACATACATTTATACAGGCTTTTTATGTGACTAGAACCGATGATTTTATTGACAGCGGGCAGCCACAACTCAATGAAACCAATGACATATGTTTTGCTGTCATGTGACGCTCCTTATGGTAAGTTTTATGTTGCGCCAAATTAGTTAATCAATAAGGATTAATTGCGGGAAATGTTTATTATTCACTTTAGGGCCAATTACGTTTCGTTTTGTTCTTGAGGGCATTTTAAAACGACCCATCTTTTTTTTTTTTTTTTTTTGCAGCCACACACATCCAGTGTGGTGAATTATTCCGGCGTTTATTGAAAGCCCGCGAAATGTGAAATAACCCCACGTGACTGAGCTTATGTGCTACTATATTGCGTGCACACACACACAGTCACTCACACACGCATATATATATACGGGGGGCTTCAGCGAACACTTTCAAAAACTCTTCAATAGTGCCTGTGGCAGAATGCCCAAGTCTAGTTCATGAGCTGGTCTGCTCTAAGTGGCGGACATTACTTGCACAAGCAATTGAAATGCTTAGCCGAATAATAATGAAACAGTCACTAATTAGGTTAACTAATTACCTGATGGACCACGTTGGAATGTACAAATTGTAGCCGTGGAGTTTGCAAGGCGGATCCACTCGAAACGAATTCTCGGGATGACAACAGTTTCGAGATATTGATGTAGATAATAATGAAAGCAGCTCTCGCGTGCACCACGGTGCCCCGGCTCACCGATTCAAGGAAAACGTGAGAGCCGCTTTTGATATTACCACGGACAAGTTGCACGGAACGTCGCTTGCACGCGCCGCCCGGCTAATGTTGTTTAGGACTTTCTCAACACGGGCGCTCGCCGCTTTGTCAGCGCCATCTCTTAACTGTGCGCCCTGTTTGAACGGCTACTAGCGTTCTGGAAAGCGTCCGTCCGAATTGATACACCACTTTGGCCTCGGTAGCGCTGCGATTTATGCTTCAAATTTGCGTGAAACACTGCTTGCGCGTCCCGCCCCTGCTGATGCGATTTCGGATTTTGTAGCTGCATGCGGGCTATAGCTATAAAATTTGGGCGAATGCACCTGCGCGAAGCAAGTGCCCCGCTTGGTCCTTTTGCGGCATTTAACGTGAGTGTAATTCTTTCAGTTAATATGCAATACGAAGCCTCGAGCCACTTGGTATTATTGGAGGGACAGTGAGACCAATTTTGTTTAGAAATTGTTTAGAAACGATGAGGACGTGCACCTTCCAGCCATCTGCCTTCCCCATCATAAAGCGTCCTTGCTGCGCGTAATTGGAACAAACGCTTTTTCGGGCGCCCTTCAATGCAAACACACCTGTTTCTTTGCGTAAAAAAAAAAAAAAAAAAAAACAGATAATACTGGGGTTTTGCGTGCCGAAACCGCGGTCTGATTATGAGGCACGCCGTAGTGGACAACTCCGAAATAAATTAGACTACCTGGGGTTCTTTAACGTGCTCCTACACCTTAGTGCACGGTTTATTTTTTTTTTCTGCCCCAACGAAAAGCGGCTGCCGTGGCTGGGATTCGATCCCATGACCTCGCGCTCAGTAGCCAAACGCTATACCCACTGAGCAAACACGGCTGGTTTGTTTCTTTGTGTATTTGCTTTTGTTAGCTGTCTTTTTTTTTCAGTTTAGTTGTAACTGCTTTGCTGTTTATTCACTGTCATATACAAGGTATAATAAAGCAAGCCACTTTTTGTTTCTTCTTTTTTTTTGTATTTCTTGCCAAGAGGTTCGAGCTGTTTTTATTCCCCGGCCGCCACTGTCATCATGAAATCGAGTGTTACCTTGCGCCGTCTAGGTTTTTTACGCAATAGCGACGGACTTCGCGCTTGCTATTTCCGTAGATAGGTGGCGGTAACGTGTTTTCGCATCCATATCAACAGTCACTGGCCACCGCTGGTATTATTTAAACAAGTGTTCCAGCTTTCTTACGCTATGACGCACTTCGGCGTTCTTATTTCCGTACATCCATGACGTGATTTTGACTCTTTCAGTGTGGGCGCTCCTGTGTGTGTGTGCGCGCGCGCGTGCGTGCTTGCGTACGTGCGTGCGTGTATATACGTACATACATACATTTATACAGGATTTTTATGTGACTAGAACCGATGATGTTATTGACAGCGGGCAGCCACAACTCAATGAAACCAATGACATATGTGTTGCTGTCATGTGACGCTCCTTATGTTAAGTTTTATGTTGCGCCTAATTAGTTAATCAATAAGGATTAATTGCGGAAAATGTTTATTATTCACTTTAGGGCCAATTACGTTTCATTTCGTTCTTGAGGGCATTTCAAAACGACCCATCTTTTTTTTTTTTTTTTTTTTTTTTTGCAGCCACACACATCCAGTGTGGTGAATTATTCCGGCGTTTATTGAAAGCCCGCGAAATGTGAAATAACCCCACGTGACTGAGCTTATGTGCTACTCTATTGCGTGCACACACACACAGTCACTCACACACGCATATATATATACGGGGGGCTTCAGCGAACACTTTCAAAAACTCTTCAATAGTGCCTGTGGCAGAATGCCCAAGTCTAGTTCATGAGCTGGTCTGCTCTAAGTGGCGGACATTACTTGCACAAGCAATTGAAATGCTTAGCCGAATAATAATGAAACAGTCACTAATTAGGTTAACTAATTACCTGATGGACCACGTTGGAATGTACAAATTGTAGCCGTGGAGTTTGCAAGGCGGATCCACTCGAAACGAATTCTCGGGATGACAACAGTTTCGAGATATTGATGTAGATAATAATGAAAGCAGCTCTCGCGTGCACCACGGTGCCCCGGCTCACCGATTCAAGGAAAACGTGAGAGCCGCTTTTGATATTACCACGGACAAGTTGCACGGAACGTCGCTTGCACGCGCCGCCCGGCTAATGTTGTTTAGGACTTTCTCAACACGGGCGCTCGCCGCTTTGTCAGCGCCATCTCTTAACTGTGCGCCCTGTTTGAACGGCTACTAGCGTTCTGGAAAGCGTCCGTCCGAATTGATACACCACTTTGGCCTCGGTAGCGCTGCGATTTATGCTTCAAATTTGCGTGAAACACTGCTTGCGCGTCCCGCCCCTGCTGATGCGATTTCGGATTTTGTAGCTGCATGCGGGCTATAGCTATAAAATTTGGGCGAATGCACCTGCGCGAAGCAAGTGCCCCGCTTGGTCCTTTTGCGGCATTTAACGTGAGTGTAATTCTTTCAGTTAATATGCAATACGAAGCCTCGAGCCACTTGGTATTATTGGAGGGACAGTGAGACCAATTTTGTTTAGAAATTGTTTAGAAACGATGAGGACGTGCACCTTCCAGCCATCTGCCTTCCCCATCATAAAGCGTCCTTGCTGCGCGTAATTGGAACAAACGCTTTTTCGGGCGCCCTTCAATGCAAACACACCTGTTTCTTTGCGTAAAAAAAAAAAAAAAAACAGATAATACTGGGGTTTTGCGTGCCAAAACCGCGGTCTGATTATGAGGCACGCCGTAGTGGACAACTCCGAAATAAATTAGACTACCTGGGGTTCTTTAACGTGCTCCTACACCTTAGTGCACGGTTTATTTTTTTTTCTGCCCCAACGAAAAGCGGCTGCCGTGGCTGGGATTCGATCCCATGACCTCGCGCTCAGTAGCCAAACGCTATACCCACTGAGCAAACACGGCTGGTTTGTTTCTTTGTGTATTTGCTTTTGTTAGCTGTCTTTTTTTTTCAGTTTAGTTGTAACTGCTTTGCTGTTTATTCACTGTCATATACAAGGTATAATAAAGCAAGCCACTTTTTGTTTCTTCTTTTTTTTTGTATTTCTTGCCAAGAGGTTCGAGCTGTTTTTATTCCCCGGCCGCCACTGTCATCATGAAATCGAGTGTTACCTTGCGCCGTCTAGGTTTTTTACGCAATAGCGACGGACTTCGCGCTTGCTATTTCCGTAGATAGGTGGCGGTAACGTGTTTACGCATCCATATCAACAGTCACTGGCCACCGCTGGTATTATTTAAACAAGTGTTCCAGCTTTCTTACGCTATGACGCACTTCGGCGTTCTTATTTCCGTACATCCATGACGTGATTTTGACTCTTTCAGTGTGGGCGCTCCTGTGTGTGTGTGCGCGCGCGCGTGCGTGCTTGCGTACGTGCGTGCGTGTATATACGTACATACATACATTTATACAGGATTTTTATGTGACTAGAACCGATGATGTTATTGACAGCGGGCAGCCACAACTCAATGAAACCAATGACATATGTGTTGCTGTCATGTGACGCTCCTTATGTTAAGTTTTATGTTGCGCCTAATTAGTTAATCAATAAGGATTAATTGCGGAAAATGTTTATTATTCACTTTAGGGCCAATTACGTTTCATTTCGTTCTTGAGGGCATTTCAAAACGACCCATCTTTTTTTTTTTTTTTTTTTTTTGCAGCCACACACATCCAGTGTGGTGAATTATTCCGGCGTTTATTGAAAGCCCGCGAAATGTGAAATAACCCCACGTGACTGAGCTTATGTGCTACTCTATTGCGTGCACACACACACAGTCACTCACACACGCATATATATATACGGGGGGCTTCAGCGAACACTTTCAAAAACTCTTCAATAGTGCCTGTGGCAGAATGCCCAAGTCTAGTTCATGAGCTGGTCTGCTCTAAGTGGCGGACATTACTTGCACAAGCAATTGAAATGCTTAGCCGAATAATAATGAAACAGTCACTAATTAGGTTAACTAATTACCTGATGGACCACGTTGGAATGTACAAATTGTAGCCGTGGAGTTTGCAAGGCGGATCCACTCGAAACGAATTCTCGGGATGACAACAGTTTCGAGATATTGATGTAGATAATAATGAAAGCAGCTCTCGCGTGCACCACGGTGCCCCGGCTCACCGATTCAAGGAAAACGTGAGAGCCGCTTTTGATATTACCACGGACAAGTTGCACGGAACGTCGCTTGCACGCGCCGCCCGGCTAATGTTGTTTAGGACTTTCTCAACACGGGCGCTCGCCGCTTTGTCAGCGCCATCTCTTAACTGTGCGCCCTGTTTGAACGGCTACTAGCGTTCTGGAAAGCGTCCGTCCGAATTGATACACCACTTTGGCCTCGGTAGCGCTGCGATTTATGCTTCAAATTTGCGTGAAACACTGCTTGCGCGTCCCGCCCCTGCTGATGCGATTTCGGATTTTGTAGCTGCATGCGGGCTATAGCTATAAAATTTGGGCGAATGCACCTGCGCGAAGCAAGTGCCCCGCTTGGTCCTTTTGCGGCATTTAACGTGAGTGTAATTCTTTCAGTTAATATGCAATACGAAGCCTCGAGCCACTTGGTATTATTGGAGGGACAGTGAGACCAATTTTGTTTAGAAATTGTTTAGAAACGATGAGGACGTGCACCTTCCAGCCATCTGCCTTCCCCATCATAAAGCGTCCTTGCTGCGCGTAATTGGAACAAACGCTTTTTCGGGCGCCCTTCAATGCAAACACACCTGTTTCTTTGCGTAAAAAAAAAAAAAACAGATAATACTGGGGTTTTGCGTGCCAAAACCGCGGTCTGATTATGAGGCACGCCGTAGTGGACAACTCCGAAATAAATTAGACTACCTGGGGTTCTTTAACGTGCTCCTACACCTTAGTGCACGGTTTATTTTTTTTTTCTGCCCCAACGAAAAGCGGCTGCCGTGGCTGGGATTCGATCCCATGACCTCGCGCTCAGTAGCCAAACGCTATACCCACTGAGCAAACACGGCTGGTTTGTTTCTTTGTGTATTTGCTTTTGTTAGCTGTCTTTTTTTTTCAGTTTAGTTGTAACTGCTTTGCTGTTTATTCACTGTCATATACAAGGTATAATAAAGCAAGCCACTTTTTGTTTCTTCTTTTTTTTTGTATTTCTTGCCAAGAGGTTCGAGCTGTTTTTATTCCCCGGCCGCCACTGTCATCATGAAATCGAGTGTTACCTTGCGCCGTCTAGGTTTTTTACGCAATAGCGACGGACTTCGCGCTTGCTATTTCCGTAGATAGGTGGCGGTAACGTGTTTACGCATCCATATCAACAGTCACTGGCCACCGCTGGTATTATTTAAACAAGTGTTCCAGCTTTCTTACGCTATGACGCACTTCGGCGTTCTTATTTCCGTACATCCATGACGTGATTTTGACTCTTTCAGTGTGGGCGCTCCTGTGTGTGTGTGCGCGCGCGCGTGCGTGCTTGCGTACGTGCGTGCGTGTATATACGTACATACATACATTTATACAGGATTTTTATGTGACTAGAACCGATGATGTTATTGACAGCGGGCAGCCACAACTCAATGAAACCAATGACATATGTGTTGCTGTCATGTGACGCTCCTTATGTTAAGTTTTATGTTGCGCCTAATTAGTTAATCAATAAGGATTAATTGCGGAAAATGTTTATTATTCACTTTAGGGCCAATTACGTTTCATTTCGTTCTTGAGGGCATTTCAAAACGACCCATCTTTTTTTTTTTTTTTTTTTTTTTTTTGCAGCCACACACATCCAGTGTGGTGAATTATTCCGGCGTTTATTGAAAGCCCGCGAAATGTGAAATAACCCCACGTGACTGAGCTTATGTGCTACTCTATTGCGTGCACACACACACAGTCACTCACACACGCATATATATATACGGGGGGCTTCAGCGAACACTTTCAAAAACTCTTCAATAGTGCCTGTGGCAGAATGCCCAAGTCTAGTTCATGAGCTGGTCTGCTCTAAGTGGCGGACATTACTTGCACAAGCAATTGAAATGCTTAGCCGAATAATAATGAAACAGTCACTAATTAGGTTAACTAATTACCTGATGGACCACGTTGGAATGTACAAATTGTAGCCGTGGAGTTTGCAAGGCGGATCCACTCGAAACGAATTCTCGGGATGACAACAGTTTCGAGATATTGATGTAGATAATAATGAAAGCAGCTCTCGCGTGCACCACGGTGCCCCGGCTCACCGATTCAAGGAAAACGTGAGAGCCGCTTTTGATATTACCACGGACAAGTTGCACGGAACGTCGCTTGCACGCGCCGCCCGGCTAATGTTGTTTAGGACTTTCTCAACACGGGCGCTCGCCGCTTTGTCAGCGCCATCTCTTAACTGTGCGCCCTGTTTGAACGGCTACTAGCGTTCTGGAAAGCGTCCGTCCGAATTGATACACCACTTTGGCCTCGGTAGCGCTGCGATTTATGCTTCAAATTTGCGTGAAACACTGCTTGCGCGTCCCGCCCCTGCTGATGCGATTTCGGATTTTGTAGCTGCATGCGGGCTATAGCTATAAAATTTGGGCGAATGCACCTGCGCGAAGCAAGTGCCCCGCTTGGTCCTTTTGCGGCATTTAACGTGAGTGTAATTCTTTCAGTTAATATGCAATACGAAGCCTCGAGCCACTTGGTATTATTGGAGGGACAGTGAGACCAATTTTGTTTAGAAATTGTTTAGAAACGATGAGGACGTGCACCTTCCAGCCATCTGCCTTCCCCATCATAAAGCGTCCTTGCTGCGCGTAATTGGAACAAACGCTTTTTCGGGCGCCCTTCAATGCAAACACACCTGTTTCTTTGCGTAAAAAAAAAAAAAACAGATAATACTGGGGTTTTGCGTGCCAAAACCGCGGTCTGATTATGAGGCACGCCGTAGTGGACAACTCCGAAATAAATTAGACTACCTGGGGTTCTTTAACGTGCTCCTACACCTTAGTGCACGGTTTATTTTTTTTTTCTGCCCCAACGAAAAGCGGCTGCCGTGGCTGGGATTCGATCCCATGACCTCGCGCTCAGTAGCCAAACGCTATACCCACTGAGCAAACACGGCTGGTTTGTTTCTTTGTGTATTTGCTTTTGTTAGCTGTCTTTTTTTTTCAGTTTAGTTGTAACTGCTTTGCTGTTTATTCACTGTCATATACAAGGTATAATAAAGCAAGCCACTTTTTGTTTCTTCTTTTTTTTTGTATTTCTTGCCAAGAGGTTCGAGCTGTTTTTATTCCCCGGCCGCCACTGTCATCATGAAATCGAGTGTTACCTTGCGCCGTCTAGGTTTTTTACGCAATAGCGACGGACTTCGCGCTTGCTATTTCCGTAGATAGGTGGCGGTAACGTGTTTACGCATCCATATCAACAGTCACTGGCCACCGCTGGTATTATTTAAACAAGTGTTCCAGCTTTCTTACGCTATGACGCACTTCGGCGTTCTTATTTCCGTACATCCATGACGTGATTTTGACTCTTTCAGTGTGGGCGCTCCTGTGTGTGTGTGCGCGCGCGCGTGCGTGCTTGCGTACGTGCGTGCGTGTATATACGTACATACATACATTTATACAGGATTTTTATGTGACTAGAACCGATGATGTTATTGACAGCGGGCAGCCACAACTCAATGAAACCAATGACATATGTGTTGCTGTCATGTGACGCTCCTTATGTTAAGTTTTATGTTGCGCCTAATTAGTTAATCAATAAGGATTAATTGCGGAAAATGTTTATTATTCACTTTAGGGCCAATTACGTTTCATTTCGTTCTTGAGGGCATTTCAAAACGACCCATCTTTTTTTTTTTTTTTTTTTTTTGCAGCCACACACATCCAGTGTGGTGAATTATTCCGGCGTTTATTGAAAGCCCGCGAAATGTGAAATAACCCCACGTGACTGAGCTTATGTGCTACTCTATTGCGTGCACACACACACAGTCACTCACACACGCATATATATATACGGGGGGCTTCAGCGAACACTTTCAAAAACTCTTCAATAGTGCCTGTGGCAGAATGCCCAAGTCTAGTTCATGAGCTGGTCTGCTCTAAGTGGCGGACATTACTTGCACAAGCAATTGAAATGCTTAGCCGAATAATAATGAAACAGTCACTAATTAGGTTAACTAATTACCTGATGGACCACGTTGGAATGTACAAATTGTAGCCGTGGAGTTTGCAAGGCGGATCCACTCGAAACGAATTCTCGGGATGACAACAGTTTCGAGATATTGATGTAGATAATAATGAAAGCAGCTCTCGCGTGCACCACGGTGCCCCGGCTCACCGATTCAAGGAAAACGTGAGAGCCGCTTTTGATATTACCACGGACAAGTTGCACGGAACGTCGCTTGCACGCGCCGCCCGGCTAATGTTGTTTAGGACTTTCTCAACACGGGCGCTCGCCGCTTTGTCAGCGCCATCTCTTAACTGTGCGCCCTGTTTGAACGGCTACTAGCGTTCTGGAAAGCGTCCGTCCGAATTGATACACCACTTTGGCCTCGGTAGCGCTGCGATTTATGCTTCAAATTTGCGTGAAACACTGCTTGCGCGTCCCGCCCCTGCTGATGCGATTTCGGATTTTGTAGCTGCATGCGGGCTATAGCTATAAAATTTGGGCGAATGCACCTGCGCGAAGCAAGTGCCCCGCTTGGTCCTTTTGCGGCATTTAACGTGAGTGTAATTCTTTCAGTTAATATGCAATACGAAGCCTCGAGCCACTTGGTATTATTGGAGGGACAGTGAGACCAATTTTGTTTAGAAATTGTTTAGAAACGATGAGGACGTGCACCTTCCAGCCATCTGCCTTCCCCATCATAAAGCGTCCTTGCTGCGCGTAATTGGAACAAACGCTTTTTCGGGCGCCCTTCAATGCAAACACACCTGTTTCTTTGCGTAAAAAAAAAAAAAAACAGATAATACTGGGGTTTTGCGTGCCAAAACCGCGGTCTGATTATGAGGCACGCCGTAGTGGACAACTCCGAAATAAATTAGACTACCTGGGGTTCTTTAACGTGCTCCTACACCTTAGTGCACGGTTTATTTTTTTTTTCTGCCCCAACGAAAAGCGGCTGCCGTGGCTGGGATTCGATCCCATGACCTCGCGCTCAGTAGCCAAACGCTATACCCACTGAGCAAACACGGCTGGTTTGTTTCTTTGTGTATTTGCTTTTGTTAGCTGTCTTTTTTTTTCAGTTTAGTTGTAACTGCTTTGCTGTTTATTCACTGTCATATACAAGGTATAATAAAGCAAGCCACTTTTTGTTTCTTCTTTTTTTTTGTATTTCTTGCCAAGAGGTTCGAGCTGTTTTTATTCCCCGGCCGCCACTGTCATCATGAAATCGAGTGTTACCTTGCGCCGTCTAGGTTTTTTACGCAATAGCGACGGACTTCGCGCTTGCTATTTCCGTAGATAGGTGGCGGTAACGTGTTTTCGCATCCATATCAACAGTCACTGGCCACCGCTGGTATTATTTAAACAAGTGTTCCAGCTTTCTTACGCTATGACGCACTTCGGCGTTCTTATTTCCGTACATCCATGACGTGATTTTGACTCTTTCAGTGTGGGCGCTCCTGTGTGTGTGTGCGCGCGCGCGTGCGTGCTTGCGTACGTGCGTGCGTGTATATACGTACATACATACATTTATACAGGATTTTTATGTGACTAGAACCGATGATGTTATTGACAGCGGGCAGCCACAACTCAATGAAACCAATGACATATGTGTTGCTGTCATGTGACGCTCCTTATGTTAAGTTTTATGTTGCGCCTAATTAGTTAATCAATAAGGATTAATTGCGGAAAATGTTTATTATTCACTTTAGGGCCAATTACGTTTCATTTCGTTCTTGAGGGCATTTCAAAACGACCCATCTTTTTTTTTTTTTTTTTTTTTTTTTTGCAGCCACACACATCCAGTGTGGTGAATTATTCCGGCGTTTATTGAAAGCCCGCGAAATGTGAAATAACCCCACGTGACTGAGCTTATGTGCTACTCTATTGCGTGCACACACACACAGTCACTCACACACGCATATATATATACGGGGGGCTTCAGCGAACACTTTCAAAAACTCTTCAATAGTGCCTGTGGCAGAATGCCCAAGTCTAGTTCATGAGCTGGTCTGCTCTAAGTGGCGGACATTACTTGCACAAGCAATTGAAATGCTTAGCCGAATAATAATGAAACAGTCACTAATTAGGTTAACTAATTACCTGATGGACCACGTTGGAATGTACAAATTGTAGCCGTGGAGTTTGCAAGGCGGATCCACTCGAAACGAATTCTCGGGATGACAACAGTTTCGAGATATTGATGTAGATAATAATGAAAGCAGCTCTCGCGTGCACCACGGTGCCCCGGCTCACCGATTCAAGGAAAACGTGAGAGCCGCTTTTGATATTACCACGGACAAGTTGCACGGAACGTCGCTTGCACGCGCCGCCCGGCTAATGTTGTTTAGGACTTTCTCAACACGGGCGCTCGCCGCTTTGTCAGCGCCATCTCTTAACTGTGCGCCCTGTTTGAACGGCTACTAGCGTTCTGGAAAGCGTCCGTCCGAATTGATACACCACTTTGGCCTCGGTAGCGCTGCGATTTATGCTTCAAATTTGCGTGAAACGCTGCTTGCGCGTCCCGCCCCTGCTGATGCGATTTCGGATTTTGTAGCTGCATGCGGGCTATAGCTATAAAATTTGGGCGAATGCACCTGCGCGAAGCAAGTGCCCCGCTTGGTCCTTTTGCGGCATTTAACGTGAGTGTAATTCTTTCAGTTAATATGCAATACGAAGCCTCGAGCCACTTGGTATTATTGGAGGGACAGTGAGACCAATTTTGTTTAGAAATTGTTTAGAAACGATGAGGACGTGCACCTTCCAGCCATCTGCCTTCCCCATCATAAAGCGTCCTTGCTGCGCGTAATTGGAACAAACGCTTTTTCGGGCGCCCTTCAATGCAAACACACCTGTTTCTTTGCGTAAAAAAAAAAAAACAGATAATACTGGGGTTTTGCGTGCCAAAACCGCGGTCTGATTATGAGGCACGCCGTAGTGGACAACTCCGAAATAAATTAGACTACCTGGGGTTCTTTAACGTGCTCCTACACCTTAGTGCACGGTTTATTTTTTTTTCTGCCCCAACGAAAAGCGGCTGCCGTGGCTGGGATTCGATCCCATGACCTCGCGCTCAGTAGCCAAACGCTATACCCACTGAGCAAACACGGCTGGTTTGTTTCTTTGTGTACTTGCTTTTGTTAGCTGTCTTTTTTTTTCAGTTTAGTTGTAACTGCTTTGCTGTTTATTCACTGTCATATACAAGGTTTAATAAAGCAAGCCACTTTTTGTTTCTTCTTTTTTTTTGTATTTCTTGCCAAGAGGTTCGAGCTGTTTTTATTCCCCGGCCGCCACTGTCATCATGAAATCGAGTGTTACCTTGCGCCGTCTAGGTTTTTTACGCAATGGCGACGGACTTCGCGCTTGCTATTTCCGTAGATAGGTGGCGGTAACGTGTTTTCGCATCCATATCAACAGTCACTGGCCACCGCTGGTATTATTTAAACAAGTGTTCCAGCTTTCTTACGCTATGACGCACTTCGGCGTTCTTATTTCCGTACATCCATGACGTGATTTTGACTCTTTCAGTGTGGGCGCTCCTGTGTGTGTGTGCGCGCGCGCGTGCGTGCTTGCGTACGTGCGTGCGTGTATATACGTACATACATACATTTATACAGGATTTTTATGTGACTAGAACCGATGATTTTATTGACAGCGGGCAGCCACAACTCAATGAAACCAATGACATATGTTTTGCTGTCATGTGACGCTCCTTATGTTAAGTTTTATGTTGCGCCTAATTAGTTAATCAATAAGGATTATTTGCGGAAAATGTTTATTATTCACTTTAGGGCCAATTACGTTTCATTTCGTTCTTGAGGGCATTTTAAAACGACCGATCTATTTTTTTTTTTTTTTTTTTGCAGCAACACACATCCAGTGTGGTGAATTATTCCCGCGTTTATTGAAAGCCCGCGAAATGTGAAATAACCCCACGTGACTGAGCTTATGTGCTACTCTATTGCGTGCACACACACACAGTCACTCACACACGCTTATATACATATATATATATATATATATATATATATATATATATATATATATATACACACACAGGGGGTTTCAGCGAGCACTTTCAAAAATTCTTTTAAGTGCACACTGCAAATTCTGTAGGCGCATATGCATAAAGCTTCTTACAATTTCTGAATAGCAAAAGTCATGCTTTTTTACTTCGCGTGAGGCAATCTTACCAACACAAATCGTTTGTCGCAGCAGTTATCTGTGATTACTCATTCAAACAATATCATTAAGCTAGACCGGTTGAAAGACTGACGGCCGCACATTTCGCATCCCCTAACAAAGACGAGGTGGAGTTATCCGAGCTGGAGCTGTGGTCTGGAAAAAAAATAGAAGTAATATAAGTTTGATGTTTACACACAACGCAATTGCAGGAACAAATTTGAGCACTGTTTCCACAAAACAGTGCATTCAATTGATGTACGTCAACTCCTGTTATATTTTGTGGTAGGATTTATGCTAAAAATATGGCACAAAAATTTAACAATCCAAATTCTTATTTTAACTGCTACTGTATTGCAATAACAGGTTTGGTAATGCTACTTTCTCAACAGTTGCCTGAAAACACTGATCAGTTTCTTACAGCTAAATAATATTCATCACTGAATTTCGTATTAACTTGTCAATAAGGCACTGAGGGATTAGTTTGTTCAACCTATTTCTATACTCGTCTTCCTAGTTCTGCAGAATGCCTATTAC
>NC_051157.2:219536315-219541315 GCF_013339745.2 Dermacentor silvarum
TGCTCATTTGGTGAATGATTCGCACGCCATGCATCTGTCAAAACAATGCATTTTTTGTGGAAGCTTAGGCGATACCAGTGAGCATAAGAAAACACGAAGAAATAGCTCATATTTCTCCCTATAAATAGTACCATTCCATACAGCCGCAAAAATATACTGCAACATTCGTGCTTTAGTCTACAAAAAATTTACAACGCCTAGTTTCAGTTTTACCATTCTCAACGAAGAAATTTTCATAATTATAATTCCTGAAAATATTTGTGGAAAGCTCTGAAAGTTGTTTCTTTGCATTCAGGACATGTTAAAGGATAAGCATGCGAAATTTCATTATGATCACACTACGTAAAGTACGCAAATTTTAGTGCACAAACTCTATAAATGCTACAAATTGAAGAACTGGGACAAACACGTTTTAATGTTTAAAGATGCTGGACTTCGGCCGGGAAATGGTTTTCTTTTCCCATTTTCAGCAAAACTGCCGCGATGCCGATGTGAGCTCTGGGGAGAAGGGGCCAGGCCTACCTACATCTCCACTAAAAAGCAAGAGCAAGCAACGCCGCGGAGCGATATGCCGCGTGTGCGAAATCCGGAAAAATTCGCACTTTCATGAGTCCGGGCGAGTGTTTCTTGCATTTTTCGCTGTCTTGTACCTGATTCTCAGCTTTGATTTTTTTAATACATAGGAGAGGAGGCTTGGAGGAATACAAAACAACAAAATAGATTTGTTTTCGTATAAAACAATTGCCGTTTTTCGAAATTTGCGTTTTCCCCCCGACCGAGCACGACTCATTACCCTTTCACAACGGCTTCACCGTCGCGCAGCGCTGCTCTGCGCTAAGCCGAACCAACAGGCAAAAAAACTATGGGCGCCATCTATGTACGGACAAAGGAAGCGCGAAGTGCATCGCTGTGGCGTACAAATGCTAGATGGCGCGCGGTAACACTCGTTGTCATAATTACAGTAAGGAGCGGTTTTGTGCCTTTAGGAAATCCGTCGAGCATCTAGCTGTTAGTTGTGGCACTTGTCGCATTTTTCTCGTTAAAATAAAGCTAATTTCATCAGTCTGCGTTGAAAACTCGCCGAGTTAGGTCGGAATATGTCTGCGGCCTTTTTTCCAAAATGGCGGCGCCCATAAGTTTGCCTGTTGGTTCGGCTAAAGCGCAGAGCAGCGCTGCGCGACGGTGAAGCCGTAAAGAAAGGGTAATGAATTGTGCTTGGTCGGGGGGAAAACGCAAATTTCGAAAAACGGCAATTGTTTTATCCGAAAACAAATGTATTTTATTGTTTTGTATTCCTCCAAGCCTCCTCTCCTATGTATTAAAAAAGAAATGAAAGCTGAGAATCAGCTTGATTTGAAAGCTTGAAACGGTCGCGGCGCCGACACTGTCGCTAGCCGCAATATAATGTCACTCAGCCGTGCAATGCCTGCACAGCTGAGCCGATTCACCGTGCACCCCTTGTAGCCGTGCACTGCAGCATGAGCTAGACAAGTATCGAAACGTTTGACAGTGGACATCGATTTTCGCTTAAAAAAAAAAAAGTTCCATTTACACCTCACTTCATGTAGCGGAACTTAATTTGCGAACCGATGTTTATGTAGACGGTGGACTAGCGCAGGAATCGGCGACCAGCAACGCTTGTTCCGAGTTAAACGTTTCTCGTGTCGTAGCTGGTGCTCAATAACTAAATTCGCTCGTGCCCACGCGTACGTCAGCACAGCCGTGGTTTCAGATAGACCATTTAATTAGGCATGTACGTGGCCGCGCGCGTACGTACACAATATACCAAAAGTCGCCCTACGATTTCTGCATTTTCAGCGAAAGTGAAAAAAAAAAAAAAAAAATTAAGGACGATCCACGCTTGTGAAAACGTATGAAACAGTAGTAAACTCTGTAAGCGTTCTTTTCTTTTCCTCTCGCTTTCTTTTCCTCTCTGTGTGTCTCACGCTCTCATTTTCTCTTTCTGTGGCCCATAGCAAGTTGTCTTACAATCGTCGGTACAACGCAACGGTACAACGAGCAAGCATTTATGGTACCCATAAATTCTTGTTCTGCAAGAGTGGGTGCCATAGTCCAGTGGTTATCGTTAGTGGATAGCACTCCCCTTCGGATCGTGTGTACCCTGGTTCGAATCCCGCCGCGCGAAGAAAGTAGTGACTTTTTTTTTTCCATATCTCTCTTGCTCCACATTCTTTGCTCGAAACTGCGAGCACCAGAATAGATTCTAAATTTATTCATTTTGCAAAAAGCACTTGACAATTTCCGCCTGTTTCCGTCTTTATATAAACAGTGGTGGTCCTTTAGCCTATTTTTTGTAAAGCAACCGAAGTCTGTCAGTATACAGGGTGTTTTTTTTTTTTTTTTTTTAGCTGCACCAAATTTTAAAATTAGTAAAATGTAAATCTTTGTCAAGTTATGTTTGCCATTCCAGTGTACGGATTGGCGGCCTCTAGATAATACAGAGCAATTTCCGCAATTACGTGCGTAATTAGCAAATTTACGCTAATTAACTTTCTAATGATCAACAATAGGTGGCTATAGCAAATGAGTACTTTGGGGCCCGTCCTCGACACTACCTAGCCCAAGGATCGAATTTTGAATAGCGGAGTTCATGTGGGAGCTACGCGAACAATTAGTTCCTCTTGGCAGGCTGCTTGAAACTGAAACTGGCCGCAAAAAGAGCGTCTCTGTCGTCGATGTCGCCACCCCCCGGCCCTTTCGTCACGTCTCCGACGTCACGGCTGGTCCGACCAAACGAGCAGCTTGCGTTATCTCTTTGCTGTCTGCGGCGTTGGCCTAACGCTTCAATGCCGGCGGGCCGCCAAATTTACTTCGTCATTCCGTCGGGCGCCACGTTGCGCTGTGGCGCCAACCCCGCTCCTTGGGCTTTTAGATACTACAGGCGCGGCGTCATATCAGTCTGTATCAGTGAACGCCGCGGATAGCAAGGAGATAACGGAAGCTGCTCGCGGGCCGGACTGGCGCCTAGCTCGGAGACGTGACGAAAGGCAGGGGGGGCGGCGACAGCGTTATGCCATGTCATCAGCTTACTTGTTTTCTCGCATTAACCTGAATTGTTTTGCTATTTATTTGTTCAAATCGTAATTCTTTCGCTGCTGTGTGTAGACAACTTGACATCTTTGCTGCACTTGCTCTAACAAAATTTGTTTTCTTCTTTTTATTTATAGAACAGCTTCTGTAGTATGTGTTTTATTTTCGCGAGTGAGAAAATAAATTCTTCTTTTTCTAGCGTTAGGTAGTGTGAACATTCTCAAATTTGAACACACACACACACACACATGTGTGTGTATGTGTGTAAATGGATCGGAAAACATTTCTTTAAATGGCCAGGAAAATATCGCTGACGATTGTGTCGTCGTTTATTGCTTGTGCATGTGCTGCAGAAGAACCATTTTTGTAAGGGACCACGGAAATGCAAGGGAAAAAAGCGCACGAAAAAAAAAAAAGAAATGTGATTGTGGCAAATCAGAACCTGCTTCAGAATCAGAACGTTGTTTCTTCTTCTGCAGTTGCTCTAACCGAAATTGTTTTCTTCATTTTATTTAGAACAGGGATTGGGCTTCGGTAGTGTGCATTTTTACTCATAATTAATTCTTGTTCTAGTTGCAGCGCTAGGTACTTCCATCATTCTCAAATTTGAACACACACACGCACGCTGTGTGTGTTGCATGTGCTGCAGAAGGACCATTTTTGTAAGGGGTACCGCGGAAATGCAAGGAAAAAAAGCGCACGAAAAAAAAAAAAGAATTGTGATTGTGGCTAATCAGAACCTGCTTCAGAATCAGATCATTCTCAAATTTGAACACACGCACACTGCTGCAGAAGAACTATTTTTGTAAGGGACCACGGAAATGCAAGGAGAAAAAGCGCACGAAAAAAAAAAAAAAAGAGAGAGAATTGCGATTGTGACAAATCAGAACCTGCTTCAGAATCGGGACGTCGTTTCTTCTTCTGCAGTTGCTCTAACCGAAATTGTTTTCTTCTTTCTATTTAGAACAGGGCTTTTTCTCAAATTCGAACACACGCACACTGTGCTGCAGAAGAACTATTTTTGTAAGGGACCACGGATACGCAAGAAAAAAAGCGCTCGAAAAAAAAAAAAAAAAAAGAATTGCTTTTGTGGCAAATCCTGCTTCAGAATTATTCAGCCGAGGCAGCAAAGAAAACAACAAATGTTCTTAAATGTAAATGTGTTCTGAAATGAAAATTTGGCAATTTTGGACGCCTTTCTTACTGGTTTGGTTTTCATTAGATATTTTCATTAGAATTTTATGCATTCAAACGCGGCCAGTTTTCATCAGTGATACGTGGCGCTTGCCTACCCTGACTACGAGCGCACCTAAAAAAAACACAGGAAAACAGAACACGCCAACAGCCGCGGGAAAGAACCCGCAAAGTCCGCTACCATGTCAACCGGGGCGGCAAAGAAAGTCTTTAAGCCGCACTCGACGCACCGAAAGTCCGCCACCGCGTCCATCGGGGTAGGAAGGAGAAGAAAAAAAAAAAACCCGGGATTCCTCCTGCTCTGTGTTGACAGTCTGCGGGTGAGTGGGGCGGCGCGCAAGCGCGCGGCAAAGTCCCTCAGCACGTCAGCCGGGGCGGCCAAAAAACCGCGTCAACCGGGGCGGCGAAGAACGCGCGTTTGAGCTGCACGCGATGCAAGTCGGCAGGCGCCAATGCGGCAATCGAGCCGCTCATAAGTGACCGAAATTGGTTGGCGTCGCGATTCCTCCTCCGCGGTGTTGACATTCAGCTAGTCTTCTGGCGAGTGGGGTGGGGCAGTGCCCAAGCGCGCGGCAAAGTCCCTTACCAACCACGTCAGCCGGGGCGGCCTAAAAACCACGTCAACCGGGGCCATAGTGGCCGAGCTGAAGCGCCGCGCTTAAGCGCGCCACCACGTCAACCGGGGCAAGAAGGAAAAGAAAAAATAAAAAAAAAGGCCCGCGCTTAAGCCACCCACAGTGACCGAAAATGGTCGG
>NC_051157.2:219546315-219548739 GCF_013339745.2 Dermacentor silvarum
GCACGAGCAGTTGCGTGGCAAACGACCGTGTCTGCAGCCCAAAACACCGCCGAGGCATGCCGCCCACGCAGCGCGCCGCTTCAGCGGGCGCCGCAGGACGGACTCGTAGCCTGGCAGAGGGCATCGTCTCGTGTGGCGTCGCCCCTGCCCCAACTGGAGTGGCCCAGTCTTTTCGGGGCAGAGACTGCGAAGCACTTGGACCGACGGCGGACTACGACGGAACGCTTCAGCCCCGCCAACGGGCAAACCCACGCTTTCGAAGGAGACATTTTCCGCTTCGCGGCGACTATTTCGTCGTGCAGTTTTCTTCGCGCTCGCAGACGGCGCACTCGCGTAACCGCATCACTACCGCTTCGGGGCGCACCCTTGTCCTCCCCGTTCCGCGCAAGAATTTTTTCCGATTCCTATTCCTGCGACGAAACCCAGACTAGGGCGCCTGCACCCGTGCGGTGACGCGGACGAGTGACCTTTTTGCAAGAGCTCGACGTACTCCGAAGGCAAACAACGCAACGTGCGATCACGCTCGCTTAGCGCACGGCGCGGGAATCGGCCGGCATTTGCTTCCCGCGTTTGTCCGTGCACGCAAGCTTCCGACTCTCTCGCAAACGTGCGCGCTACTGCTGTCGCAACAGACGTTTGCGCCTCGCGATTCAGACCGCACTTTCCCTGCAGGTGTCCGACTCCATCCTGCGGCGGTCTCTTCGGAGGCGCGCACTAGCCGCGCTGCAGTAGTACAATGCCTCGTTTCCGTCTCTGCGAAGTTTTGGCACAACAGTTCAGTTCGCCACCGTCTCCCTCACGTGAGGCCGCTGGCGCGTGGCTTCAGCACTCAACGTACTGTCCGTGATGCCGACGCGGTCAAAACGAGTCGACGGACGCACGTTCCCTTGTGCGCCGAAGGCTCTCTTGATATGTGATCCGACCCTCAGACAGACGAAGCCAAGGGAAGACCCAAGGCCGCAATGTGCGTTCAAAGAATCAGTGCTCAGTGTGTCCTGCAATTCACACCAAGTCTCGCAGCTGGCTGCGTTCTTCATCGACCCGAGAACCGAGTGATCCACCGCTTAGAGTCGTGAAAAGTAGTTTGTTCAATTCCGTACAGTACAACCAGGGTTTTAGGCACGTGGCGTCTCCCTGTGTGTGGTTTCGAAGGGCACCTTTCTGCGCGCGCTCCTCGAGTCTGCGCGCTCTTTCGACAGCCGCGTCTCAGACAGCTGGTAGCATATAGGCGCACCACACCCTGCTACTTGCGTGTTGCGTTTCCAGCTAAACCCCGCGAGCCTTTGTGTGCACGTAAGCCTCCACTCTGTATGCACCAGGATCAGATGTAGGACCAAGATGCAGTGGAGCCGCTCACGGCTACACACCCGCGGGGGCGTGGCTCCCCTTACCACGTCTTTTTCTTTTTTGCGAGCACTCGAAGCCGGTTTTCCCTGCCAACCACCCACCGGACCCGTGTGCTACGTGTGCACGTTCACATTGCTCCACGAAAATTGGAAAAAAGCCGCAAGGCCATGAGGGGGCACGAGCAGCTGTGGAGTCTTTCACGGCGACACGGCCACGGGTGGGGTCTCGCCCCCATCGACGTGTCTCGCTTTTAGTCATCAGAAGGGTACTCAAATTGACCACAATGTCCCTAACACACAAACACGCTTTCGCATCGGCGGATTGCCGCAGCACACCCGCTGCTGATCCGACAGTCTACTTGAGACGACGGACAAGAGCCCGGCGCGCGTACTCGCGCGGCTCTCCAAAACCACTCGGCCAGTGCCAGGGACAGCTTTCGGCGCCGGAGCCGCAACAATTCTACTCGAGGCGGAAGACGAAGCCAGCAAGAGCCTGGCCGCAAGTGCGTTCAAGTTTCGAGACTTCAGTCCCTCGTCTGTCCGTAAATCCTCTTTCGACGTGCGGCGCCTTCCCAAAGCGCACAAGTCCGTTAACCGCGGAACGCGTCCGACGTAGCAAAGCCGCGTTTCCTCTCGTACTTCGCAGCAGCGCCGCCTTTCCCTCGGCGGCGGGCGAATAGCCTGCCAACGTCGTCGCATTCAACCGCGATCTCGACATCTCGCGCGTCACGAGCAGGAGCCGACCGGCAGCCTCCGGCCCTGTCGGGCTCGGTGGCACTTGCCGCGGAGGACGGGAGGGCGTTATGGGCCACGGTTCCTATTGTACTTGGCAGCCACACCCTCGTACCGCCAGTTCCATGACCGACCGAATGCCGCGCCGTTCCTTCAGTACTTGGGCAGCAACATAGTCGGGTCGTTACTCCATACTCGCCGCAGGAAGCGACCGGCAGCCGCCAGCCTTTTCAGACTCGGCGGCGTTTGCCGCGGAGGACGGGAGAGCGCTTGCACCGCAGTTCCAACTATGAATGATGGATGGCAGGCAGCTTTAGTCTCGACCGCCAGTTCCTTGACCGACCTT
>NC_051157.2:219548839-219561339 GCF_013339745.2 Dermacentor silvarum
GGCGAGCGCCCGTGTTGAGAAAGTCCTAAACAACATTAGCCGGGCGGCGCGTGCAAGCGACGTTCCGTGCAACTTGTCCGTGGTAATATCAAAAGCGGCTCTCACGTTTTCCTTGAATCGGTGAGCCGGGGCACCGTGGTGCACGCGAGAGCTGCTTTCATTATTATCTACATCAATATCTCGAAACTGTTGTCATCCCGAGAATTCGTTTCGAGTGGATCCGCCTTGCAAACTCCACGGCTACAATTTGTACATTCCAACGTGGTCCATCAGGTAATTAGTTAACCTAATTAGTGACTGTTTCATTATTATTCGGCTAAGCATTTCAATTGCTTGTGCAAGTAATGTCCGCCACTTAGAGCAGACCAGCTCATGAACTAGACTTGGGCATTCTGCCACAGGCACTATTGAAGAGTTTTTGAAAGTGTTCGCTGAAGCCCCCCGTATATATATATGCGTGTGTGAGTGACTGTGTGTGTGTGCACGCAATAGAGTAGCACATAAGCTCAGTCACGTGGGGTTATTTCACATTTCGCGGGCTTTCAATAAACGCCGGAATAATTCACCACACTGGATGTGTGTGGCTGCAAAAAAAAAAAAAAAAAAAAAAAAAGATGGGTCGTTTTGAAATGCCCTCAAGAACGAAATGAAACGTAATTGGCCCTAAAGTGAATAATAAACATTTTCCGCAATTAATCCTTATTGATTAACTAATTAGGCGCAACATAAAACTTAACATAAGGAGCGTCACATGACAGCAACACATATGTCATTGGTTTCATTGAGTTGTGGCTGCCCGCTGTCAATAACATCATCGGTTCTAGTCACATAAAAATCCTGTATAAATGTATGTATGTACGTATATACACGCACGCACGTACGCAAGCACGCACGCGCGCGCGCACACACACACAGGAGCGCCCACACTGAAAGAGTCAAAATCACGTCATGGATGTACGGAAATAAGAACGCCGAAGTGCGTCATAGCGTAAGAAAGCTGGAACACTTGTTTAAATAATACCAGCGGTGGCCAGTGACTGTTGATATGGATGCGAAAACACGTTACCGCCACCTATCTACGGAAATAGCAAGCGCGAAGTCCGTCGCCATTGCGTAAAAAACCTAGACGGCGCAAGGTAACACTCGATTTCATGATGACAGTGGCGGCCGGGGAATAAAAACAGCTCGAACCTCTTGGCAAGAAATACAAAAAAAAAGAAGAAACAAAAAGTGGCTTGCTTTATTATACCTTGTATATGACAGTGAATAAACAGCAAAGCAGTTACAACTAAACTGAAAAAAAAAGACAGCTAACAAAAGCAAATACACAAAGAAACAAACCAGCCGTGTTTGCTCAGTGGGTATAGCGTTTGGCTACTGAGCGCGAGGTCATGGGATCGAATCCCAGCCACGGCAGCCGCTTTTCGTTGGGGCAGAAAAAAAAAAATAAACCGTGCACTAAGGTGTAGGAGCACGTTAAAGAACCCCAGGTAGTCTAATTTATTTCGGAGTTGTCCACTACGGCGTGCCTCATAATCAGACCGCGGTTTTGGCACGCAAAACCCCAGTATTATCTGTTTTTTTTTTTTTTTTTTACGCAAAGAAACAGGTGTGTTTGCATTGAAGGGCGCCCGAAAAAGCGTTTGTTCCAATTACGCGCAGCAAGGACGCTTTATGATGGGGAAGGCAGATGGCTGGAAGGTGCACGTCCTCATCGTTTCTAAACAATTTCTAAACAAAATTGGTCTCACTGTCCCTCCAATAATACCAAGTGGCTCGAGGCTTCGTATTGCATATTAACTGAAAGAATTACACTCACGTTAAATGCCGCATAAGGACCAAGCGGGGCACTTGCTTCGCGCAGGTGCATTCGCCCAAATTTTATAGCTATAGCCCGCATGCAGCTACAAAATCCGAAATCGCATCAGCAGGGGCGGGACGCGCAAGCAGTGTTTCACGCAAATTTGAAGCATAAATCGCAGCGCTACCGAGGCCAAAGTGGTGTATCAATTCGGACGGACGCTTTCCAGAACGCTAGTAGCCGTTCAAACAGGGCGCACAGTTATGAGATGGCGCTGACAAAGCGGCGAGCGCCCGTGTTGAGAAAGTCCTAAACAACATTAGCCGGGCGGCGCGTGCAAGCGACGTTCCGTGCAACTTGTCCGTGGTAATATCAAAAGCGGCTCTCACGTTTTCCTTGAATCGGTGAGCCGGGGCACCGTGGTGCACGCGAGAGCTGCTTTCATTATTATCTACATCAATATCTCGAAACTGTTGTCATCCCGAGAATTCGTTTCGAGTGGATCCGCCTTGCAAACTCCACGGCTACAATTTGTACATTCCAACGTGGTCCATCAGGTAATTAGTTAACCTAATTAGTGACTGTTTCATTATTATTCGGCTAAGCATTTCAATTGCTTGTGCAAGTAATGTCCGCCACTTAGAGCAGACCAGCTCATGAACTAGACTTGGGCATTCTGCCACAGGCACTATTGAAGAGTTTTTGAAAGTGTTCGCTGAAGCCCCCCGTATATATATATGCGTGTGTGAGTGACTGTGTGTGTGTGCACGCAATAGAGTAGCACATAAGCTCAGTCACGTGGGGTTATTTCACATTTCGCGGGCTTTCAATAAACGCCGGAATAATTCACCACACTGGATGTGTGTGGCTGCAAAAAAAAAAAAAAAAAAAAAAAAAAGATGGGTCGTTTTGAAATGCCCTCAAGAACGAAATGAAACGTAATTGGCCCTAAAGTGAATAATAAACATTTTCCGCAATTAATCCTTATTGATTAACTAATTAGGCGCAACATAAAACTTAACATAAGGAGCGTCACATGACAGCAACACATATGTCATTGGTTTCATTGAGTTGTGGCTGCCCGCTGTCAATAACATCATCGGTTCTAGTCACATAAAAATCCTGTATAAATGTATGTATGTACGTATATACACGCACGCACGTACGCAAGCACGCACGCGCGCGCGCACACACACACAGGAGCGCCCACACTGAAAGAGTCAAAATCACGTCATGGATGTACGGAAATAAGAACGCCGAAGTGCGTCATAGCGTAAGAAAGCTGGAACACTTGTTTAAATAATATCAGCGGTGGCCAGTGACTGTTGATATGGATGCGAAAACACGTTACCGCCACCTATCTACGGAAATAGCAAGCGCGAAGTCCGTCGCCATTAGCGTAAAAAACCTAGACGGCGCAAGGTAACACTCGATTTCATGATGACAGTGGCGGCCGGGGAATAAAAACAGCTCGAACCTCTTGGCAAGAAATACAAAAAAAAGAAGAAACAAAAAGTGGCTTGCTTTATTATACCTTGTCTATGACAGTGAATAAACAGCAAAGCAGTTACAACTAAACTGAGAAAAAAAAGACAGCTAACAAAAGCAAGTACACAAAGAAACAAACCAGCCGTGTTTGCTCAGTAGGTATAGCGTTTGGCTACTGAGCGCGAGGTCATGGGATCGAATCCCAGCCACGGCAGCCGCTTTTCGTTGGGGCAGAAAAAAAAAATAAACCGTGCACTAAGGTGTAGGAGCACGTTAAGGAACCCCAGGTAGTCTAATTTATTTCGGAGTTGTCCACTACGGCGTGCATCATAATCAGACCGCGGTTTTGGCACGCAAAACCGCAGTATTATCTGTATTTTTTTTTTTTTTTTTTACGCAAAGAAACAGGTGTGTTTGCATTGAAATGCACCCGGAAAAGCGTTTGTTCCAATTACGCGCAGCAAGGACACTTTTTGATGGGGAAGGCAGATGGCTGGAAGGTGCACGTCCTCATCGTTTCTAAACAATTTCTTAACAAAATTGGTCTCACTGTCCCTCCAATAATACCAAGTGGCTCGAGGCTTCGTATTGCATATTAACTGAAAGAATTACACTCACGTTAAATGCCGCAAGAGGACCAAGCGGGGCACTTGCTTCGCGCAGATGCATTCACACAAATTTTATAGCTACAGCCCGCCTGCAGCTACAAAATCCGAAATCGCATCAGCAGGGGCGGGAAGCGCAAGCAGCGTTTCACGCAAATTTGAAGCATAAATCGCAGCGCTACCGAGGCCAAAGTGGTGTATCAATTCGGACGGACGCTTTCCAGAACGCTAGTAGCCGTTCAAACAGGGCGCACAGTTAAGAGATGGCGCTGACAAAGCGGCGAGCGCCCGTGTTGACAAAGTCCGAAACTGCGTCAGCCGGGGCGGCGCGCGCAAGCGACGTTCAGCGCAACTTTTCCGTGGAAATACCGAAAGCGGCTCGCACGTTTGCCTTGTATCAGGTGAGCTGGGGCACCGTGGTGCACGCGAGAGGTGGAAAGACGGCTTGAAAAGCAAAAATGAGGAATTTCTTTCGGCGCTAACTGCCGCCGGCGGTCACGAGTACGGCCCCATGGAGGTCTGGGTACTTATCGCTGCTATATATAGAGGTATGCAACCCCGGCCGACATCGTACCACTTTTCAATTTGTGGTGTCCGGGTGCGTTTTGTGCGATTCACGCACTGCGGCGACGTCGGGAATTGCGCCGACGAGTACGCGACCGCTCGCAGAGACAAAGTCCGAAAGCTCGTCAGCCGGGGCGGCGCGCGCAAGCGACGTTCAGCGCAACTTTTCCGTGGAAATACCGAAAGCGGCTCGCACGTTTGCCTTGTATCGGTGAGCTGGGGCACCGTGGTGCACGCGAGAGGTGGAAAGACGGCTTGAAAAGCAAAAATGAGGAATTTCTTTCGGCGCTAACTGCCGCCGGCGGTCCACGAGTACGGCCCCATGGAGGTCTGGGTACTTATCGCTGCTATTATATAGAGGTATGCAGCCCCGGCCGACATCGTACCACTTTTCAATTTGTGGTGTCCGGGTGCGTTTTGTGCGATTCACGCACTGCGGCGACGTCGGGAATTGCGCCGACGAGTACGCGACCGCTCGCAGAGACAAAGTCCGAAAGCTCGTCAGCCGGGGCGGCGCGCGCAAGCGACGTTCAGCGCAACTTTTCCGTGGAAATACCGAAAGCGGCTCGCACGTTTGCCTTGTATCGGTGAGCTGGGGCACCGTGGTGCACGCGAGAGGTGGAAACACGGCTTGAAAAGCAAAAATGAGGAATTTCTTTCGGCGCTAACTGCCGCCGGCGGCCACGAGTACGGCCCCATGGAGGTCTGGGTACTTATCGCTGCTATTATATAGAGGTATGCGGCCCCGGCCGACATCGTACCACTTTTCAATTTGTGGTGTCCGGGTGCGTTTTGTGCGATTCACGCACTGCGGCGACGTCGGGAATTGCGCCGACGAGTACGCGACCGCTCGCAGAGACAAAGTCCGAAAGCTCGTCAGCCGGGGCGGCGCGCGCAAGCGACGTTCAGCGCAACTTTTCCGTGGAAATACCGAAAGCGGCTCGCACGTTTGCCTTGTATCGGTGAGCTGGGGCACCGTGGTGCACGCGAGAGGTGGAAAGACGGCTTGAAAAGCAGAAAATGAGGAATTTCTTTCGGCGCTAACTGCCGCCGGCGGCCACGAGTACGGCCCCATGGAGGTCTGGGTACTTATCGCTGCTATTATATAGAGGTATGCGGCCCCGGCCGACATCGTACCACTTTTCAATTTGTGGTGTCCGGGTGCGTTTTGTGCGATTCACGCACTGCGGCGACGTCGGGAATTGCGCCGACGAGTACGCGACCGCTCGCAGAGACAAAGTCCGAAAGCTCGTCAGCCGGGGCGGCGCGCGCAAGCGACGTTCAGCGCAACTTTTCCGTGGAAATACCGAAAGCGGCTCGCACGTTTGCCTTGTATCGGTGAGCTGGGGCACCGTGGTGCACGCGAGAGGCAGAAACACGGCTTGAAAAGCAAAAATGAGGAATTTCTTTCGGCGCTAACTGCCGCCGGCGGCCACGAGTACGGCCCCATGGAGGTCTGGGTACTTATCGCTGCTATTATATAGAGGTATGCGGCCCCGGCCGACATCGTACCACTTTTCAATTTGTGGTGTCCGGGTGCGTTTTGTGCGATTCACGCACTGCGGCGACGTCGGGAATTGCGCCGACGAGTACGCGACCGCTCGCAGAGACAAAGTCCGAAAGCTCGTCAGCCGGGGCGGCGCGCGCAAGCGACGTTCAGCGCAACTTTTCCGTGGAAATACCGAAAGCGGCTCGCACGTTTGCCTTGTATCGGTGAGCTGGGGCACCGTGGTGCACGCGAGAGGTGGAAACACGGCTTGAAAAGCAAAAATGAGGAATTTCTTTCGGCGCTAACTGCCGCCGGCGGCCACGAGTACGGCCCCATGGAGGTCTGGGTACTTATCGCTGCTATTATATAGAGGTATGCGGCCCCGGCCGACATCGTACCACTTTTCAATTTGTGGTGTCCGGGTGCGTTTTGTGCGATTCACGCACTGCGGCGACGTCGGGAATTGCGCCGACGAGTACGCGACCGCTCGCAGAGACAAAGTCCGAAACCGCGTCAGCCGGGGCGGCGCGCGCAAGCCACGTTCAGCGCAACTTTTCCGTGGAAATACCGAAAGCGGCTCGCACGTTTGCCTTGAATCGGTGAGCTGGGGCACCGTGGTGCACGCGAGAGGTGGAAATACGCCGACGAGTACGCAAGCCACCGTCCAAAACAACGGTCATGGAGCACAGCACCGTGCGTGGCACAACGTTTGCAGAGAAAGTGCGGCAGCGGAAAGCTCGTTCGCCGTGAAAGTCAGCACAGGATGCGCGGTGGTTCAGGCACGTGAATATTCGCGAAGCCGTACTCGCCGCTGGCGAAACATTGACGATCACGACCCTCTTGCGCGGTGTTGGTTTTCACGACTTCGGCCCTGTGCAGCCGACGTAAACTTTCAAAGTTCGTCAAGGTGCGGCACGATTTCCGCCAAATCCCCGTCGAAAATGCCACGAGTACGGCCCCATGGAGGTCTGGGTACTTATCGCTGCTATTATATGGGGGTTGGAGTGCAGTCGCCCCCCGAGTGCGTGCGACCTGGGTGTCTGATATGCGGCGGGCTCCGTGCCCGTCAAGCGTGTCCCCGGAGCCTCTCCCGTGGATCCCTCGGCAATCGTCTGCAGCCTCATCCGCTTGATGCGTTAGGGGCTGGTTGTCGGACGACGCCGTATCCACGATATCGAGGTGTGTTCCGCATCGTCCTCGGACGAGTCAAATAAGAAAGCGCCGAAGGCGCGGGCGTGACCCGTCGCTTGGCGGCTTTGCCGTCTCGGCTACGTTGCAAGCGCCGATCGGTCCACCAGTGCTGCGGGCTGATGGCAAATCCCGCAAGCCGTGACCGAGTCGACGCAACGAATCTATCGAGAGTGTGCGTGCTTCTTGCCGCGTGGCGATACCCAGCCCTGCGGGGAGGGCGCCGTAGCGAGCTCGAACGCCGTCATCTCGGACTGTGCAAAGAGGTGGGCTTTGCAAAAACGAAGCGTGCTGAGGCGCCTGAAGGTGGCCTCGGCGTCGCAACAACGGCGTCCGGCATGGCTGGACGCGCAGTTGAACGATTACCTGGTTGATCCTGCCAGTAATCATATGCTTGTCTCAAAGATTAAGCCATGCATGTCTAAGTACATGCCGAAATAAGGCGAAACCGCGAATGGCTCATTAAATCAGTTATGGTTCCTTAGATCGTTTCTTCCTACTTGGATAACTGTGGCAATTCTAGAGCTAATACATGCAGTGAGCCTGAAGCCCTTTGGGCGACGGGTGCTTTTATTAGACCAAGATCGATCGGGTTTCGGCCCGTATTGTGTGGTGACTCTGGATAACTTTGTGCTGATCGCATGGCCACGAGCCGGCGACGTTTCTTTCAAGTGTCTGCCTTATCAACTTTCGATGGTAGGTTACTTGCTTACCATGGTTGTTACGGGTAACGGAGAATCAGGGTTCGATTCCGGAGAGGGAGCCTGAGAAACGGCTACCACATCCAAGGAAGGCAGCAGGCGCGCAAATTACCCACTCCCGGCACGGGGAGGTAGTGACGAAAAATAACAATACGGGACTCTTTTGAGGCCCCGTAATTGAAATGAGTACACTCTAAATCCTTTAACGAGGATCAATTGGAGGGCAAGTCTGGTGCCAGCAGCCGCGGTAATTCCAGCTCCAATAGCGTATACTAAAGCTGCTGCGGTTAAAAAGCTCGTAGTTGGATCTCAGTTCCAGACGAGTAGTGCATCTACCCGATGCGACGGCTCGGACTGAACATCATGCCGGTCCTTTCTTGGTGCACTTCATTGTGTGCCTCGAGAAGGCCGGTGCTTTTACTTTGAAAAAATTAGAGTGCTCAACGCAGGCGAGTCGCCTGAATAAACTTGCATGGAATAATAGAACAAGACCTCGTTTCTGTTCTGTTGGTTTTTGGAATACGAGGTAATGATTAAGAGGGACAGACGGGGGCATTCGTATTGCGGCGCTAGAGGTGAAATTCTTGGACCGTCGCAAGACGAACTACTGCGAAAGCATTTGCCAAGAATGTTTTCTTTGATCAAGAACGAAAGTCAGAGGTTCGAAGGCGATCAGATACCGCCCTAGTTCTGACCATAAACGATGCCAACCAGCGATCCGCCTGAGTTACTCAAATGACTCGGCGGGCAGCTTCCGGGAAACCAAAGTATTTGGGTTCCGGGGGAAGTATGGTTGCAAAGCTGAAACTTAAAGGAATTGACGGAAGGGCACCACCAGGAGTGGAGCCTGCGGCTTAATTTGACTCAACACGGGAAAACTTACCCGGCCCGGACACTGGGAGGATTGACAGATTGAGAGCTCTTTCTTGATTCGGTGGATGGTGGTGCATGGCCGTTCTTAGTTGGTGGAGCGATTTGTCTGGTTAATTCCGATAACGAACGAGACTCTAGCCTATTAAATAGGTGCGGGGTTCCCAGCACCTTACAACCTTCTTAGAGGGACAAGCGGCTCCTAGCCGCACGAAACAGAGCAATAACAGGTCTGTGATGCCCTTAGATGTCCGGGGCCGCACGCGCGCTACACTGAAGGAAGCAGCGTGTCTTTATCCCTGTCTGAAAAGACTGGGTAACCCGTGGAACTTCTTTCGTGATTGGGATAGGGGCTTGCAATTGTTCCCCTTGAACGAGGAATTCCCAGTAAGCGCGAGTCATAAGCTCGCGTTGATTACGTCCCTGCCCTTTGTACACACCGCCCGTCGCTACTACCGATTGAATGATTTAGTGAGGTCTTCGGACCGATGTCCGGCGCGGCCTTTCGGTTGCGCCGGTCTGTTGGAAAGATGACCAAACTTGATCATTTAGAGGAAGTAAAAGTCGTAACAAGGTTTCCGTAGGTGAACCTGCGGAAGGATCATTACCGGACTGTGAAGGGTGACGATCGTTTCTGCCCCGTGTGGGTGGAGCGGCTCGCTGCGCCCGACGCTTTCCGCCGCTGTCCCCGCTTGGACGCGGGGACGGCTATACCCGAACATGCGCGGGGACTGCCTGAATTCTGAGGGGCGCCCCGTGCCCAATTTGTTGCGCCCAGCGGGCGGCGGCTGCAACCTTGGACGGTTGGCTTGGCCGCGCCCGTGGGTACAAACGGCGTAACGCACTTTCATGGGTGGGCTTTCAGTCCGCCTCGACGCTCATGCGCGGAATGGGAGTAAGACGACCCGACAAAGCTTTGCCCAGTACGAGAGGAACGGTAGAGGTCGGTCAAGGAACTGGCGGTCGAGAGCTAAAGCTGCCTGCCATCCATCATTCATAGTTGGAACTGCGGTGCAAGCGCTCTCCCGTCCTCCGCGGCAAACGCCGCCGAGTCTGAAAAGGCTGGCGGCTGCCGGTCGCTTCCTGCGGCGAGTATGGAGTAACGACCCGACTATGTTGCTGCCCAAGTACTGAAGGAACGGCGCGGCATTCGGTCGGTCATGGAACTGGCGGTACGAGGGTGTGGCTGCCAAGTACAATAGGAACCGTGGCCCATAACGCCCTCCCGTCCTCCGCGGCAAGTGCCACCGAGCCCGACAGGGCCGGAGGCTGCCGGTCGGCTCCTGCTCGTGACGCGCGAGATGTCGAGATCGCGGTTGAATGCGACGACGTTGGCAGGCTATTCGCCCGCCGCCGAGGGAAAGGCGGCGCTGCTGCGAAGTACGAGAGGAAACGCGGCTTTGCTACGTCGGACGCGTTCCGCGGTTAACGGACTTGTGCGCTTTGGGAAGGCGCCGCACGTCGAAAGAGGATTTACGGACAGACGAGGGACTGAAGTCTCGAAACTTGAACGCACTTGCGGCCAGGCTCTTGCTGGCTTCGTCTTCCGCCTCGAGTAGAATTGTTGCGGCTCCGGCGCCGAAAGCTGTCCCTGGCACTGGCCGAGTGGTTTTGGAGAGCCGCGCGAGTACGCGCGCCGGGCTCTTGTCCGTCGTCTCAAGTAGACTGTCGGATCAGCAGCGGGTGTGCTGCGGCAATCCGCCGATGCGAAAGCGTGTTTGTGTGTTAGGGACATTGTGGTCAATTTGAGTACCCTTCTGATGACTAAAAGCGAGACACGTCGATGGGGGCGAGACCCCACCCGTGGCCGTGTCGCCGTGAAAGACTCCACAGCTGCTCGTGCCCCCTCATGGCCTTGCGGCTTTTTTCCAATTTTCGTGGAGCAATGTGAACGTGCACACGTAGCACACGGGTCCGGTGGGTGGTGGGCAGGGAAAACCGGCTTCGAGTGCTCGCAAAAAAGAAAAAGACGTGGTAAGGGGAGCCACGCCCCCGCGGGTGTGTAGCCGTGAGCGGCTCCACTGCATCTTGGTCCTACATCTGATCCTGGTGCATACAGAGTGGAGGCTTACGTGCACACAAAGGCTCGCGGGGTTTAGCTGGAAACGCAACACGCAAGTAGCAGGGTGTGGTGCGCCTATATGCTACCAGCTGTCTGAGACGCGGCTGTCGAAAGAGCGCGCAGACTCGAGGAGCGCGCGCAGAAAGGTGCCCTTCGAAACCACACACAGGGAGACGCCACGTGCCTAAAACCCTGGTTGTACTGTACGGAATTGAACAAACTACTTTTCACGACTCTAAGCGGTGGATCACTCGGTTCTCGGGTCGATGAAGAACGCAGCCAGCTGCGAGACTTGGTGTGAATTGCAGGACACACTGAGCACTGATTCTTTGAACGCACATTGCGGCCTTGGGTCTTCCCTTGGCTTCGTCTGTCTGAGGGTCGGATCACATATCAAGAGAGCCTTCGGCGCACAAGGGAACGTGCGTCCGTCGACTCGTTTTGACCGCGTCGGCATCACGGACAGTACGTTGAGTGCTGAAGCCACGCGCCAGCGGCCTCACGTGAGGGAGACGGTGGCGAACTGAACTGTTGTGCCAAAACTTCGCAGAGACGGAAACGAGGCATTGTACTACTGCAGCGCGGCTAGTGCGCGCCTCCGAAGAGACCGCCGCAGGATGGAGTCGGACACCTGCAGGGAAAGTGCGGTCTGAATCGCGAGGCGCAAACGTCTGTTGCGACAGCAGTAGCGCGCACGTTTGCGAGAGAGTCGGAAGCTTGCGTGCACGGACAAACGCGGGAAGCAAATGCCGGCCGATTCCCGCGCCGTGCGCTAAGCGAGCGTGATCGCACGTTGCGTTGTTTGCCTTCGGAGTACGTCGAGCTCTTGCAAAAAGGTCACTCGTCCGCGTCACCGCACGGGTGCAGGCGCCCTAGTCTGGGTTTCGTCGCAGGAATAGGAATCGGAAAAAATTCTTGCGCGGAACGGGGAGGACAAGGGTGCGCCCCGAAGCGGTAGTGATGCGGTTACGCGAGTGCGCCGTCTGCGAGCGCGAAGAAAACTGCACGACGGAATAGTCGCCGCGAAGCGGAAAATGTCTCCTTCGAAAGCGTGGGTTTGCCCGTTGGCGGGGCTGAAGCGTTCCGTCGTAGTCCGCCGTCGGTCCAAGTGCTTCGCAGTCTCTGCCCCGAAAAGACTGGGCCACTCCAGTTGGGGCAGGGGCGACGCCACACGAGACGATGCCCTCTGCCAGGCTACGAGTCCGTCCTGCGGCGCCCGCTGAAGCGGCGCGCTGCGTGGGCGGCATGCCTCGGCGGTGTTTTGGGCTGCAGACACGGTCGTTTGCCACGCAACTGCTCGTGCGCCGCACGCGCGCAGGCGGTTTGTAAACCGCCTGCCAGCCTCGTCTATAAGTAGCTCCGTGTTGGGCGAAGGACGTGGTAGGGCGTCGCACTCGGTTCGCGCTGGGCTTTCGAACGTGTCGAGTCCTTTCCAGCACGCTGGAATGGGCGAAAGCGATGTATCCGTTTGTCGACCTCAGATCAGGCGAGACAACCCGCTGAATTTAAGCATATCACTAAGCGGAGGAAAAGAAACCAACAGGGATTCCCCGAGTAGCTGCGAGCGAAACGGGACCGAGCCCAGCACCGAATCCCCCGTCCTTGCAGGCGGTCGGGAAATGTGGTGTATGGGAGGCGACGTTCTCGGGTGTTTGCGACGGTGCAAGTCCCCCTGACAGGGGCTTGTCCCAGAGTGGGTGCCAGGCCCGTCTCCGCCGTTGCGCGCCCGGGA
>NC_051157.2:219563839-219568839 GCF_013339745.2 Dermacentor silvarum
AGGCGCTCACCTTTGGGTGTTTGCGTGCCTGGCCCCGGTAGACGTGGTTGCGGTCTTGCATCACGGCGTACCGGAGAGTCTCTTGTTGAGCAAGCAGTACAGGTTCTGTTTTTCAACTGCTCAAGAGGCGCTCACCTTTGGGTGTTTGCGCGCCTGACCCCGGTACACGTGGTTGCGGTCTTGCATCACGGCGTGCCGGAGAGTTAGGCAGGGTCTGGTTACTGGAGCAGATCAAATGGGTCAGCTCCGGGAGCAATCTGGGAACGCTCCCGTCACTTCCACCTCCTCGTGGTACCGCCGGGAAACGCTGGACATGCATCGGAAGTCCAGTAGGCTAAGTGAAGTGACATAGGCTCGGGCAAGTCCTACCGCACAGCCCGTAGTCTTGAGAGAGCGGAGGCAAAACGGCAGAGGGATGAAATCCAACCACCACCGTAGTGGTATCCCTGCCACCGTCAGGAAAGATGGCCGATGTTTGAGGGTGGGGCCCCACTCTCCGACCGGTGATGAGGCTAAACATGCCCACACCACTGGCCTTGGTGGCAAGGCTTTGGACTAGACGCCGGGCTGAAGCCTAGCATCTAAGCTCCAACTCCGACCTGGAAAGTTGAGGTCAAAGGCAACTGATCGACCAAGAATCGGATGGCTCAGTTGGCCAAGTCATGGGCTGGAACCGGAGGCACATGGTATTTCCTGGGCTAGGCAAGTTGAGGCCCCAAACAGCTGACAGCCTGGAGACGGATGGCTTTGGCTTAGCTAACCATGAGCCGTGCCTCGGAAGGCACATGGTATAGCACAGGCCAGGAAAGTCGAGGCCGTAGTCAGTTGATTGCCTGAGATTCAGACGGCGTCAACTCACTAAACTATGTTCCGTGAATCGGAAGGCGCATAGTTCTCCATAGGCCAGGAAAGTCGAGGCCATCGACAGCTGACTTCAGCTGAGCTATCCATGAGCCATGATGCGGAAGGCTGGTGGATGCTAGTGGGCCAGGAAAGTCGAGGCCTGTGGTCTTCTTGAGTCAGGACTCTGAAGACCCGAAGCGATAGGACTGGCCAGGCGGTGTTGAGGCCATGTAGAGAAGGTCATGGTCGGGACCCAAAATCCCGATACCAGTGGGTTGTCTCGCTCTGTTCAGCGCTGTCGCTCGGGCCTGAAGGGAACATGGCTTGCTGCTTCAGCTAGGGGCCAGGAGTTGCCGAGGCCCAAAGCACACGGTTGTTGTCACTGTCAGGAGAGGTGAGACAGTGGCAACCATGGTGTAGCTCAGGAGGTGTCGAGAGTTGTCAGCACCATGAAGGCATCGATCAGGAGTTGTCGAGATCTGCTGTAACCAGGGCCTGTCGAGGTTACAGCCGGGGCTTTGGCTGCAGTAGGCCAGGAAAGTTGAGGCTTTGCTGCGCCCTGTCTTCCTTGCGATGACAGGGAGTCAAAGGCGCCAGGTCGGAGTTATCAGGAGCTGCCGAGATTACTCACGACCAGACCGCAGTGATCAGGACGGGTGAGATCATGTGCGGCCAGGTCCATGGGTCAGGAGAAGTTGAGGCCCAAGGCGTCTGGTTGTCAGTGGCCAGGAGTTGCTGAGGCCAGTGGTCAACAATTGGGTAGCAGAAGTGGCCAGGAGTAGTCGAGGCCTCACACGGCCAGGAGTTGTCGAGGCCTACCCACAAGCACTGTCCACCCCTGCCTGTCGGCTGAAAAGGTGGTGGTAAGTGGGGCTTCAGGGCTGCCAACCCAGTTGCCCCGAGACAGCTTGGCACGAAATTCAAAGGAAAGAAAATGCAAAGCAGTCGCCGACTGGCGGCTGCTCCAAGCCCAAGCGTTCAGTGTGCGGCAGGACTTGAGCGAGTTGGTGACCCAGAGGGCAATATGGGTCCCCCTGCAGAAGGATGGCAGTGTAGCGTTTGCAAACGCTACTTCAAGACTTCTCGTGGACTGAGTGTACACAAAACGGCAATGAAACATCATGTCCCAGCAAGTGTGCCAAGGCTGGAGACTGCAGAGAGCGATGAACCTGAACGAGGGTGCAGCTCTCTTGGTCAATCGCCGTCTACCTCGCATGGAACATGCCGGGAACCCCATTCGCCTCTACCGGGAGGGAGCCCGGGAAGGGCAGAGTCGATCGCAGCGCTTTCCCAACGGCCAAGACGTGTTGAGGCCTCAAAAGGGATGCGGAAGTCGAGAGAGTCAGGAGAAGACGAGACTCCGGAGGACACAGACTCCTCCGAAGACAGCTGGGCCCCACCCAAGGGAACGGGTCGGGGCATCAGTCTCTCTGATGAATCGGACAGTGAGACTGAGGAGGAAGCACGGCCAGAACAATGTCGCCGTCGGAAACCAGCAAAGGGTCGCTCAGCCCATCCAGCAGCACAATCACAGTCAGAAGTGCAGTCAGCCTGGGTGCGAACTGGGGCGAGACCTAAAAGTCAGCAGACAACTCCTCTGCTGGACTTGGTAGAGACAGGAAACACTGGAGCCGCCACGTCCTGTGGTGAAAAGATACAATAGAAATTATACAAGTAAACTTAGCTAGGGCATATAAAGCAACTGAATCATTAAAATTCTATCAGGACGAACATAAACATGACATTTCTGCAGTTCAAGAACCATACTCACTAAAAAACAAAATAATTGGATACCCTATAAAACACAGAATAATAGCACATAACGATAAACCAAAAGTGCAGTAATTATTCACAATTCAGAAATTATTAGCTTCCCATTAGTAGTAGAAGAAAATATCATAGCAATGAAAATGAAAATAAAAAATAAGGAGATACTATTAATCAATTGTTACTGGCCGCCTAATGAAGACAACTCAGGTTACTTAACAAAACTTGAAAACGTTTTACAATCCATTCAGTATACCGACCTCTTAATAACTGGAGATTTTAATGCTAAGAACGTAATATGGGGTAGTAAAGTAAGTGACATGAGAGGAGATAACATTTTTGAAATGGCCATTCGAAACAATTTTACAATTCTCAACGAAAAGAATTCTCCACCAACATTCAAAACATCAAGAGCAAAAGGGTGGATAGATTTGTCAATAGTAAATGCACCCTTACAGTCAGAAATAACCAACTGGGAAGTATTAAAAGACTTTAACAACAGTGATCACAGGTATTTAAAAATCGAAATCAAAATAGAACATAATTTCACCTCGGAAAAATACGGAATTACACTGAAAGGAAGAAAAAAGATTTTAGAAAATATGCTAGAAGACCCATGGTTCGCAGAAACGTCTAATCAGTTTAATAGCATAAAAGACATAGAGGAGAGCCTAACAACATTTTATTCCAAGTTAAGAAAATTAGAAGAAAAATATACGAAAAAACTAAAACCCCCTAAAAACAAAACCAATTCATGGTGGACAATAGATCTTGAAATTGAAAGAAAGAAAGTCCGAGCAATGAGGCGACGATATCAGAGAGCCAAAGGTGAAGCAAGAGATGTTTTTAAGAAAGAATATTACAAAGAACATGACGTATACAACAACATGCTCAGCAGAGCAAAAGAGTTAAACTGGGAAAACTTCTGCTCAAACAGTGCAAAAAATCCTTTTAACTTACCTTATAAGATAGCTAATAATAAATATAAAAAGAAAATTATAATATCTAGCATTCAGAAAGAAGATGGGGGACAAACCCAATCACTTCAGGAAACAATAGAGTACATCCTAGAAAAACTTTACCCAGTAAAAGAGAGTAACCCCATGGGAAACCCCGATCAAACAAAGCAAGGAAATGATGAACAACTGAACAATATTGAACATGGGAATGTATACCACTCTAATAACATAGACAAACCTACAAGTCTACCACACGTAAAACACAGTGAACCCTTATTCACCGCAAAAGAAGTAGACTCGGTTATTAAAAACCTCCGTAGAGATGTAGCACCAGGACCAGATAACTTACAAACAGATTTCGTAACTACAGTATATGAGAAACACAAAGCATATTTCATTAATTTGTTTAACGCATGCTTGAAATTTGGATACTTTCCTAATATTTGGAAAACATCCAGGGTAATTTTAATAAATAAATCAAATTCTGAAGAAAAAACAGGAGTAGGAAAGTATAGGCCAATTGCTATCAATTCCATTTTGGGAAAAGTTTTAGAGAAACTATTAAAAGATAGACTTTATTTCTTCTTATTTAAAAATAATCACATACAAAAAAAACAATTTGGGTTTCGACACAACACCTCAACAACAACTGCTCTTATCGAAATCAAAAAGAGGGTAATAAAGAGTAAATTGGATAAAAAGAGTTGTCTAATTATATCATTGGATATCAAAAACGCTTTTAATTCTATTAGAGCGGACATTGTCACCCTGATTCTCCAAGAATACAGTTGCCCAGCTAACCTCACTTCAATGGTAAACTCAATTTTAGAAAACAGGACAATAATATATGATCAAGATAACATAAAAATAAATAAAACATTAATGATGGGATCCCCACAGGGTTCTCCACTAAGCCCCCTTTTATGGAATCTCATGATGTCAAAAATACTAGAGGCCCAAACCCCAGAAGATACATATGTAATGGCATTTGCAGACGATATTTCAGTAGTAGTCAAAGCGAAATCAAGGAAAAGTTTGGAGGAAAAAGCAGAACAAGTATTAAATCAAATATTTTCCTGTGCACAAAATATGGGCCTTACTTTCAACATAGATAAGTCAAACTTCGTAATCGTAGGCAGACAATATGATAGCCATGCACCTCAAATAAAATTGGGAGATGGGAGGCTAAAAATGGTTAAAGAATTGAAAATATTAGGAGTTATCTTTGATTCAAAAATGTCTTTCATACCTCACATGCAATATATCAAGGATAAAGTTACCCTTACAACCCATCAATTAAGTAAATTCACGGGACCAAGGAAAGGCATTCAGCAAAAGCAATTGAAAGCTATATACATCAGAGCAATAGAAAGAATGATAGTTTACGCTTGCCCAGTGTGGTATAGCAAAAAGGTAGAGATAATTAAAAAA
>NC_051157.2:219573839-219578839 GCF_013339745.2 Dermacentor silvarum
CCTTACAAAAATAGTTCTTCTGCAGCAGTGTGCGTGTGTTCAAATTTGAGAATGATCTGATTCTGAAGCAGGTTCTGATTAGCCACAATCACAATTCTTTTTTTTTTTTCGTGCGCTTTTTTTCCTTGCATTTCCGCGGTACCCCTTACAAAAATGGTCCTTCTGCAGCACATGCAACACACACAGCGTGCGTGTGTGTGTTCAAATTTGAGAATGATGGAAGTACCTAGCGCTGCAACTAGAACAAGAATTAATTATGAGTAAAAATGCACACTACCGAAGCCCAATCCCTGTTCTAAATAAAATGAAGAAAACAATTTCGGTTAGAGCAACTGCAGAAGAAGAAACAACGTTCTGATTCTGAAGCAGGTTCTGATTTGCCACAATCACATTTCTTTTTTTTTTTTTCGTGCGCTTTTTTCCCTTGCATTTCCGTGGTCCCTTACAAAAATGGTTCTTCTGCAGCACATGCACAAGCAATAAACGACGACACAATCGTCAGCGATATTTTCCTGGCCATTTAAAGAAATGTTTTCCGATCCATTTACACACATACACACACATGTGTGTGTGTGTGTGTGTTCAAATTTGAGAATGTTCACACTACCTAACGCTAGAAAAAGAAGAATTTATTTTCTCACTCGCGAAAATAAAACACATACTACAGAAGCTGTTCTATAAATAAAAAGAAGAAAACAAATTTTGTTAGAGCAAGTGCAGCAAAGATGTCAAGTTGTCTACACACAGCAGCGAAAGAATTACGATTTGAACAAATAAATAGCAAAACAATTCAGGTTAATGCGAGAAAACAAGTAAGCTGATGACATGGCATAACGCTGTCGCCGCCCCCCCTGCCTTTCGTCACGTCTCCGAGCTAGGCGCCAGTCCGGCCCGCGAGCAGCTTCCGTTATCTCCTTGCTATCCGCGGCGTTCACTGATACAGACTGATATGACGCCGCGCCTGTAGTATCTAAAAGCCCAAGGAGCGGGGTTGGCGCCACAGCGCAACGTGGCGCCCGACGGAATGACGAAGTAAATTTGGCGGCCCGCCGGCATTGAAGCGTTAGGCCAACGCCGCAGACAGCAAAGAGATAACGCAAGCTGCTCGTTTGGTCGGACCAGCCGTGACGTCGGAGACGTGACGAAAGGGCCGGGGGGTGGCGACATCGACGACAGAGACGCTCTTTTTGCGGCCAGTTTCAGTTTCAAGCAGCCTGCCAAGAGGAACTAATTGTTCGCGTAGCTCCCACATGAACTCCGCTATTCAAAATTCGATCCTTGGGCTAGGTAGTGTCGAGGACGGGCCCCAAAGTACTCATTTGCTATAGCCACCTATTGTTGATCATTAGAAAGTTAATTAGCGTAAATTTGCTAATTACGCACGTAATTGCGGAAATTGCTCTGTATTATCTAGAGGCCGCCAATCCGTACACTGGAATGGCAAACATAACTTGACAAAGATTTACATTTTACTAATTTTAAAATTTGGTGCAGCTAAAAAAAAAAAAAAAAAAAAAACACCCTGTATACTGACAGACTTCGGTTGCTTTACAAAAAATAGGCTAAAGGACCACCACTGTTTATATAAAGACGGAAACAGGCGGAAATTGTCAAGTGCTTTTTGCAAAATGAATAAATTTAGAATCTATTCTGGTGCTCGCAGTTTCGAGCAAAGAATGTGGAGCAAGAGAGATATGGAAAAAAAAAGTCACTACTTTCTTCGCGCGGCGGGATTCGAACCAGGGTACACACGATCCGAAGGGGAGTGCTATCCACTAACGATAACCACTGGACTATGGCACCCACTCTTGCAGAACAAGAATTTATGGGTACCATAAATGCTTGCTCGTTGTACCGTTGCGTTGTACCGACGATTGTAAGACAACTTGCTATGGGCCACAGAAAGAGAAAATGAGAGCGTGAGACACACAGAGAGGAAAAGAAAGCGAGAGGAAAAGAAAAGAACGCTTACAGAGTTTACTACTGTTTCATACGTTTTCACAAGCGTGGATCGTCCTTAATTTTTTTTTTTTTTTTTCACTTTCGCTGAAAATGCAGAAATCGTAGGGCGACTTTTGGTATATTGTGTACGTACGCGCGCGGCCACGTACATGCCTAATTAAATGGTCTATCTGAAACCACGGCTGTGCTGACGTACGCGTGGGCACGAGCGAATTTAGTTATTGAGCACCAGCTACGACACGAGAAACGTTTAACTCGGAACAAGCGTTGCTGGTCGCCGATTCCTGCGCTAGTCCACCGTCTACATAAACATCGGTTCGCAAATTAAGTTCCGCTACATGAAGTGAGGTGTAAATGGAACTTTTTTTTTTTTAAGCGAAAATCGATGTCCACTGTCAAACGTTTCGATACTTGTCTAGCTCATGCTGCAGTGCACGGCTACAAGGGGTGCACGGTGAATCGGCTCAGCTGTGCAGGCATTGCACGGCTGAGTGACATTATATTGCGGCTAGCGACAGTGTCGGCGCCGCGACCGTTTCAAGCTTTCAAATCAAGCTGATTCTCAGCTTTCATTTCTTTTTTAATACATAGGAGAGGAGGCTTGGAGGAATACAAAACAATAAAATACATTTGTTTTCGGATAAAACAATTGCCGTTTTTCGAAATTTGCGTTTTCCCCCCGACCAAGCACAATTCATTACCCTTTCTTTACGGCTTCACCGTCGCGCAGCGCTGCTCTGCGCTTTAGCCGAACCAACAGGCAAACTTATGGGCGCCGCCATTTTGGAAAAAAGGCCGCAGACATATTCCGACCTAACTCGGCGAGTTTTCAACGCAGACTGATGAAATTAGCTTTATTTTAACGAGAAAAATGCGACAAGTGCCACAACTAACAGCTAGATGCTCGACGGATTTCCTAAAGGCACAAAACCGCTCCTTACTGTAATTATGACAACGAGTGTTACCGCGCGCCATCTAGCATTTGTACGCCACAGCGATGCACTTCGCGCTTCCTTTGTCCGTACATAGATGGCGCCCATAGTTTTTTTGCCTGTTGGTTCGGCTTAGCGCAGAGCAGCGCTGCGCGACGGTGAAGCCGTTGTGAAAGGGTAATGAGTCGTGCTCGGTCGGGGGGAAAACGCAAATTTCGAAAAACGGCAATTGTTTTATACGAAAACAAATCTATTTTGTTGTTTTGTATTCCTCCAAGCCTCCTCTCCTATGTATTAAAAAAATCAAAGCTGAGAATCAGGTACAAGACAGCGAAAAATGCAAGAAACACTCGCCCGGACTCATGAAAGTGCGAATTTTTCCGGATTTCGCACACGCGGCATATCGCTCCGCGGCGTTGCTTGCTCTTGCTTTTTAGTGGAGATGTAGGTAGGCCTGGCCCCTTCTCCCCAGAGCTCACATCGGCATCGCGGCAGTTTTGCTGAAAATGGGAAAAGAAAACCATTTCCCGGCCGAAGTCCAGCATCTTTAAACATTAAAACGTGTTTGTCCCAGTTCTTCAATTTGTAGCATTTATAGAGTTTGTGCACTAAAATTTGCGTACTTTACGTAGTGTGATCATAATGAAATTTCGCATGCTTATCCTTTAACATGTCCTGAATGCAAAGAAACAACTTTCAGAGCTTTCCACAAATATTTTCAGGAATTATAATTATGAAAATTTCTTCGTTGAGAATGGTAAAACTGAAACTAGGCGTTGTAAATTTTTTGTAGACTAAAGCACGAATGTTGCAGTATATTTTTGCGGCTGTATGGAATGGTACTATTTATAGGGAGAAATATGAGCTATTTCTTCGTGTTTTCTTATGCTCACTGGTATCGCCTAAGCTTCCACAAAAAATGCATTGTTTTGACAGATGCATGGCGTGCGAATCATTCACCAAATGAGCAATAAAAAAAACTAAAAGCGGATTTGAAAACGTAGGCGCAAATGGTGAAAATTTCGTTGAGCTCTCAGGAATATTTAAAGAAGAGGTTTGGCGAGTTTGGCCGTCATGTGGCGCTTATTAGGGTATGTTTTATGTTGCGCCTAATTAGTTAATCAATTTAGATAAATTATGCAAAGTGTTTAGTGTTCACGTTAGGGCCCAGTGCGTTTCGTTTCTTTGTAGAGGGCCTTCCAAAACGACCAATGCATCTTTTTTTTTTTTTTTTTGCGGCAACACGCATGACATGCTGCGTAGTGATTTTTTCCGGCGTTTAATGAAACGCCACCAAATAGATAATAAACCCACGTATTTCACGCGCGCGCGCGCACACACACACACACACAACTATATATATACATGTGTGTTAGCGTGCGTGCGCGCGCGCGCGCGTGCGTGCCAGCTGAACAAGTGACGGAAATTGCGTTTCGTTATATCTCGGCGACTGCTGTTCGCTTTATGGAATAAAAAAACTGATAATTTATCTTTGAGGAAAATCCTTGAATGCTTGGTGCACGCACGAAGCGGTTAAGTTAGAGACTTGCGTGTTTTTGGTTAGACAGTGCAATTCACCTACAGCTTTTAAAGAAGAGGTTTGGCGAGTTTGGCCGTCATGTGGCGCTTATTAGGGTATGTTTTATGTTGCGCCTAATTAGTTAATCAATTTAGATAAATTACGCAAAGTGTTTAGTGTTCACGTTAGGGCCCAGTGCGTTTCGTTTCTTTGTAGAGGGCCTTCCAAAACGACCAATGCATCTTTTTTTTTTTTTTTTTTGCGGCAACACGCATGACATGCTGCGTAGTGATTTTTTCCGGCGTTTAATGAAACGCCACCAAATAGATAATAAACCCACGTATTTCACGCGCGCGCGCGCACACACACACACACACACAATTATATATATACATGTGTGTTAGCGTGCGTGCGCGCGCGCGCGCGTGCGTGCCAGCTGAACAAGTGACGGAAATTGCGTTTCGTTATATCTCGGAGACTGCTGTTCGCTTTATGGAATAAAAAAACTGATAATTTATCTTTGAGGAAAATCCTTGAATGCTTGGTGCACGCACGAAGCGGTTAAGTTAGAGACTTGCGTGTTTTTG
>NC_051157.2:219584455-219594455 GCF_013339745.2 Dermacentor silvarum
TTATCCTGCTATATATAGAGGTATGCAACCCCGGCCGACATCGTACCACTTTTCAATTTGCGGTGTCCGGGTGCGTTTTGTGCGATTCACGCACTGCGGCGACGTCGGGAATTGCGCCGACGAGTACGCGACCGCTCGCAGAGACAAAGTCCGAAAGCTCGTCAGCCGGGGCGGCGCGCGCAAGCGACGTTCAGCGCAACTTTTCCGTGGAAATACCGAAAGCGGCTCGCACGTTTGCCTTGTATCGGTGAGCTGGGGCACCGTGGTGCACGCGAGAGGTGGAAACACGGCTTGAAAAGCAAAAATGAGGAATTTCTTTCGGCGCTAACTGCCGCCGGCGGCCACGAGTACGGCCCCATGGAGGTCTGGGTACTTATCGCTGCTATTATATAGAGGTATGCGGACCCCGGCCGACATCGTACCACTTTTCAATTTGTGGTGTCCGGGTGCGTTTTGTGCGATTCACGCACTGCGGCGACGTCGGGAATTGCGCCGACGAGTACGCGACCGCTCGCAGAGACAAAGTCCGAAAGCTCGTCAGCCGGGGCGGCGCGCGCAAGCGACGTTCAGCGCAACTTTTCCGTGGAAATACCGAAAGCGGCTCGCACGTTTGCCTTGTATCGGTGAGCTGGGGCACCGTGGTGCACGCGAGAGGTGGAAAGACGGCTTGAAAAGCAAAAATGAGGAATTTCTTTCGGCGCTAACTGCCGCCGGCGGCCACGAGTACGGCCCCATGGAGGTCTGGGTACTTATCGCTGCTATTATATAGAGGTATGCGGCCCCGGCCGACATCGTACCACTTTTCAATTTGTGGTGTCCGGGTGCGTTTTGTGCGATTCACGCACTGCGGCGACGTCGGGAATTGCGCCGACGAGTACGCGACCGCTCGCAGAGACAAAGTCCGAAAGCTCGTCAGCCGGGGCGGCGCGCGCAAGCGACGTTCAGCGCAACTTTTCCGTGGAAATACCGAAAGCGGCTCGCACGTTTGCCTTGTATCGGTGAGCTGGGGCACCGTGGTGCACGCGAGAGGTGGAAACACGGCTTGAAAAGCAAAAATGAGGAATTTCTTTCGGCGCTAACTGCCACCGGCGGCCACGAGTACGGCCCCATGGAGGTCTGGGTACTTATCGCTGCTATTATATAGAGGTATGCGGCCCCGGCCGACATCGTACCACTTTTCAATTTGTGGTGTCCGGGTGCGTTTTGTGCGATTCACGCACTGCGGCGACGTCGGGAATTGCGCCGACGAGTACGCGACCGCTCGCAGAGACAAAGTCCGAAAGCTCGTCAGCCGGGGCGGCGCGCGCAAGCGACGTTCAGCGCAACTTTTCCGTGGAAATACCGAAAGCGGCTCGCACGTTTGCCTTGTATCGGTGAGCTGGGGCACCGTGGTGCACGCGAGAGGTGGAAACACGGCTTGAAAAGCAAAAATGAGGAATTTCTTTCGGCGCTAACTGCCGCCGGCGGCCACGAGTACGGCCCCATGGAGGTCTGGGTACTTATCGCTGCTATTATATAGAGGTATGCGGCCCCGGCCGACATCGTACCACTTTTCAATTTGTGGTGTCCGGGTGCGTTTTGTGCGATTCACGCACTGCGGCGACGTCGGGAATTGCGCCGACGAGTACGCGACCGCTCGCAGAGACAAAGTCCGAAAGCTCGTCAGCCGGGGCGGCGCGCGCAAGCGACGTTCAGCGCAACTTTTCCGTGGAAATACCGAAAGCGGCTCGCACGTTTGCCTTGTATCGGTGAGCTGGGGCACCGTGGTGCACGCGAGAGGTGGAAAGACGGCTTGAAAAGCAAAAATGAGGAATTTCTTTCGGCGCTAACTGCCGCCGGCGGCCACGAGTACGGCCCCATGGAGGTCTGGGTACTTATCGCTGCTATTATATAGAGGTATGCGGCCCCGGCCGACATCGTACCACTTTTCAATTTGTGGTGTCCGGGTGCGTTTTGTGCGATTCACGCACTGCGGCGACGTCGGGAATTGCGCCGACGAGTACGCGACCGCTCGCAGAGACAAAGTCCGAAAGCTCGTCAGCCGGGGCGGCGCGCGCAAGCGACGTTCAGCGCAACTTTTCCGTGGAAATACCGAAAGCGGCTCGCACGTTTGCCTTGTATCGGTGAGCTGGGGCACCGTGGTGCACGCGAGAGGTGGAAACACGGCTTGAAAAGCAAAAATGAGGAATTTCTTTCGGCGCTAACTGCCGCCGGCGGCCACGAGTACGGCCCCATGGAGGTCTGGGTACTTATCGCTGCTATTATATAGAGGTATGCGGCCCCGGCCGACATCGTACCACTTTTCAATTTGTGGTGTCCGGGTGCGTTTTGTGCGATTCACGCACTGCGGCGACGTCGGGAATTGCGCCGACGAGTACGCGACCGCTCGCAGAGACAAAGTCCGAAAGCTCGTCAGCCGGGGCGGCGCGCGCAAGCGACGTTCAGCGCAACTTTTCCGTGGAAATACCGAAAGCGGCTCGCACGTTTGCCTTGTATCGGTGAGCTGGGGCACCGTGGTGCACGCGAGAGGTGGAAAGACGGCTTGAAAAGCAGAAAATGAGGAATTTCTTTCGGCGCTAACTGCCACCGGCGGCCACGAGTACGGCCCCATGGAGGTCTGGGTACTTATCGCTGCTATTATATAGAGGTATGCGGCCCCGGCCGACATCGTACCACTTTTCAATTTGTGGTGTCCGGGTGCGTTTTGTGCGATTCACGCACTGCGGCGACGTCGGGAATTGCGCCGACGAGTACGCGACCGCTCGCAGAGACAAAGTCCGAAAGCTCGTCAGCCGGGGCGGCGCGCGCAAGCGACGTTCAGCGCAACTTTTCCGTGGAAATACCGAAAGCGGCTCGCACGTTTGCCTTGTATCGGTGAGCTGGGGCACCGTGGTGCACGCGAGAGGTGGAAACACGGCTTGAAAAGCAAAAATGAGGAATTTCTTTCGGCGCTAACTGCCGCCGGCGGCCACGAGTACGGCCCCATGGAGGTCTGGGTACTTATCGCTGCTATTATATAGAGGTATGCGGCCCCGGCCGACATCGTACCACTTTTCAATTTGTGGTGTCCGGGTGCGTTTTGTGCGATTCACGCACTGCGGCGACGTCGGGAATTGCGCCGACGAGTACGCGACCGCTCGCAGAGACAAAGTCCGAAAGCTCGTCAGCCGGGGCGGCGCGCGCAAGCGACGTTCAGCGCAACTTTTCCGTGGAAATACCGAAAGCGGCTCGCACGTTTGCCTTGTATCGGTGAGCTGGGGCACCGTGGTGCACGCGAGAGGTAGAAACACGGCTTGAAAAGCAAAAATGAGGAATTTCTTTCGGCGCTAACTGCCGCCGGCGGCCACGAGTACGGCCCCATGGAGGTCTGGGTACTTATCGCTGCTATTATATAGAGGTATGCGGCCCCGGCCGACATCGTACCACTTTTCAATTTGTGGTGTCCGGGTGCGTTTTGTGCGATTCACGCACTGCGGCGACGTCGGGAATTGCGCCGACGAGTACGCGACCGCTCGCAGAGACAAAGTCCGAAAGCTCGTCAGCCGGGGCGGCGCGCGCAAGCGACGTTCAGCGCAACTTTTCCGTGGAAATACCGAAAGCGGCTCGCACGTTTGCCTTGTATCGGTGAGCTGGGGCACCGTGGTGCACGCGAGAGGTGGAAACACGGCTTGAAAAGCAAAAATGAGGAATTTCTTTCGGCGCTAACTGCCGCCGGCGGCCACGAGTACGGCCCCATGGAGGTCTGGGTACTTATCGCTGCTATTATATAGAGGTATGCGGCCCCGGCCGACATCGTACCACTTTTCAATTTGTGGTGTCCGGGTGCGTTTTGTGCGATTCACGCACTGCGGCGACGTCGGGAATTGCGCCGACGAGTACGCGACCGCTCGCAGAGACAAAGTCCGAAACCGCGTCAGCCGGGGCGGCGCGCGCAAGCCACGTTCAGCGCAACTTTTCCGTGGAAATACCGAAAGCGGCTCGCACGTTTGCCTTGAATCGGTGAGCTGGGGCACCGTGGTGCACGCGAGAGGTGGAAATACGCCGACGAGTACGCAAGCCACCGTCCAAAACAACGGTCATGGAGCACAGCACCGTGCGTGGCACAACGTTTGCAGAGAAAGTGCGGCAGCGGAAAGCTCGTTCGCCGTGAAAGTCAGCACAGGATGCGCGGTGGTTCAGGCACGTGAATATTCGCGAAGCCGTACTCGCCGCTGGCGAAACATTGACGATCACGACCCTCTTGCGCGGTGTTGGTTTTCACGACTTCGGCCCTGTGCAGCCGACGTAAACTTTCAAAGTTCGTCAAGGTGCGGCACGATTTCCGCCAAATCCCCGTCGAAAATGCCACGAGTACGGCCCCATGGAGGTCTGGGTACTTATCGCTGCTATTATATGGGGGTTGGAGTGCAGTCGCCCCCCGAGTGCGTGCGACCTGGGTGTCTGATATGCGGCGGGCTCCGTGCCCGTCAAGCGTGTCCCCGGAGCCTCTCCCGTGGATCCCTCGGCAATCGTCTGCAGCCTCATCCGCTTGATGCGTTAGGGGCTGGTTGTCGGACGACGCCGTATCCACGATATCGAGGTGTGTTCCGCATCGTCCTCGGACGAGTCAAATAAGAAAGCGCCGAAGGCGCGGGCGTGACCCGTCGCTTGGCGGCTTTGCCGTCTCGGCTACGTTGCAAGCGCCGATCGGTCCACCAGTGCTGCGGGCTGATGGCAAATCCCGCAAGCCGTGACCGAGTCGACGCAACGAATCTATCGAGAGTGTGCGTGCTTCTTGCCGCGTGGCGATACCCAGCCCTGCGGGGAGGGCGCCGTAGCGAGCTCGAACGCCGTCATCTCGGACTGTGCAAAGAGGTGGGCTTTGCAAAAACGAAGCGTGCTGAGGCGCCTGAAGGTGGCCTCGGCGTCGCAACAACGGCGTCCGGCATGGCTGGACGCGCAGTTGAACGATTACCTGGTTGATCCTGCCAGTAATCATATGCTTGTCTCAAAGATTAAGCCATGCATGTCTAAGTACATGCCGAAATAAGGCGAAACCGCGAATGGCTCATTAAATCAGTTATGGTTCCTTAGATCGTTTCTTCCTACTTGGATAACTGTGGCAATTCTAGAGCTAATACATGCAGTGAGCCTGAAGCCCTTTGGGCGACGGGTGCTTTTATTAGACCAAGATCGATCGGGTTTCGGCCCGTATTGTGTGGTGACTCTGGATAACTTTGTGCTGATCGCATGGCCACGAGCCGGCGACGTTTCTTTCAAGTGTCTGCCTTATCAACTTTCGATGGTAGGTTACTTGCTTACCATGGTTGTTACGGGTAACGGAGAATCAGGGTTCGATTCCGGAGAGGGAGCCTGAGAAACGGCTACCACATCCAAGGAAGGCAGCAGGCGCGCAAATTACCCACTCCCGGCACGGGGAGGTAGTGACGAAAAATAACAATACGGGACTCTTTTGAGGCCCCGTAATTGAAATGAGTACACTCTAAATCCTTTAACGAGGATCAATTGGAGGGCAAGTCTGGTGCCAGCAGCCGCGGTAATTCCAGCTCCAATAGCGTATACTAAAGCTGCTGCGGTTAAAAAGCTCGTAGTTGGATCTCAGTTCCAGACGAGTAGTGCATCTACCCGATGCGACGGCTCGGACTGAACATCATGCCGGTCCTTTCTTGGTGCACTTCATTGTGTGCCTCGAGAAGGCCGGTGCTTTTACTTTGAAAAAATTAGAGTGCTCAACGCAGGCGAGTCGCCTGAATAAACTTGCATGGAATAATAGAACAAGACCTCGTTTCTGTTCTGTTGGTTTTTGGAATACGAGGTAATGATTAAGAGGGACAGACGGGGGCATTCGTATTGCGGCGCTAGAGGTGAAATTCTTGGACCGTCGCAAGACGAACTACTGCGAAAGCATTTGCCAAGAATGTTTTCTTTGATCAAGAACGAAAGTCAGAGGTTCGAAGGCGATCAGATACCGCCCTAGTTCTGACCATAAACGATGCCAACCAGCGATCCGCCTGAGTTACTCAAATGACTCGGCGGGCAGCTTCCGGGAAACCAAAGTATTTGGGTTCCGGGGGAAGTATGGTTGCAAAGCTGAAACTTAAAGGAATTGACGGAAGGGCACCACCAGGAGTGGAGCCTGCGGCTTAATTTGACTCAACACGGGAAAACTTACCCGGCCCGGACACTGGGAGGATTGACAGATTGAGAGCTCTTTCTTGATTCGGTGGATGGTGGTGCATGGCCGTTCTTAGTTGGTGGAGCGATTTGTCTGGTTAATTCCGATAACGAACGAGACTCTAGCCTATTAAATAGGTGCGGGGTTCCCAGCACCTTACAACCTTCTTAGAGGGACAAGCGGCTCCTAGCCGCACGAAACAGAGCAATAACAGGTCTGTGATGCCCTTAGATGTCCGGGGCCGCACGCGCGCTACACTGAAGGAAGCAGCGTGTCTTTATCCCTGTCTGAAAAGACTGGGTAACCCGTGGAACTTCTTTCGTGATTGGGATAGGGGCTTGCAATTGTTCCCCTTGAACGAGGAATTCCCAGTAAGCGCGAGTCATAAGCTCGCGTTGATTACGTCCCTGCCCTTTGTACACACCGCCCGTCGCTACTACCGATTGAATGATTTAGTGAGGTCTTCGGACCGATGTCCGGCGCGGCCTTTCGGTTGCGCCGGTCTGTTGGAAAGATGACCAAACTTGATCATTTAGAGGAAGTAAAAGTCGTAACAAGGTTTCCGTAGGTGAACCTGCGGAAGGATCATTACCGGACTGTGAAGGGTGACGATCGTTTCTGCCCCGTGTGGGTGGAGCGGCTCGCTGCGCCCGACGCTTTCCGCCGCTGTCCCCGCTTGGACGCGGGGACGGCTATACCCGAACATGCGCGGGGACTGCCTGAATTCTGAGGGGCGCCCCGTGCCCAATTTGTTGCGCCCAGCGGGCGGCGGCTGCAACCTTGGACGGTTGGCTTGGCCGCGCCCGTGGGTACAAACGGCGTAACGCACTTTCATGGGTGGGCTTTCAGTCCGCCTCGACGCTCATGCGCGGAATGGGAGTAAGACGACCCGACAAAGCTTTGCCCAGTACGAGAGGAACGGTAGAGGTCGGTCAAGGAACTGGCGGTCGAGAGCTAAAGCTGCCTGCCATCCATCATTCATAGTTGGAACTGCGGTGCAAGCGCTCTCCCGTCCTCCGCGGCAAACGCCGCCGAGTCTGAAAAGGCTGGCGGCTGCCGGTCGCTTCCTGCGGCGAGTATGGAGTAACGACCCGACTATGTTGCTGCCCAAGTACTGAAGGAACGGCGCGGCATTCGGTCGGTCATGGAACTGGCGGTACGAGGGTGTGGCTGCCAAGTACAATAGGAACCGTGGCCCATAACGCCCTCCCGTCCTCCGCGGCAAGTGCCACCGAGCCCGACAGGGCCGGAGGCTGCCGGTCGGCTCCTGCTCGTGACGCGCGAGATGTCGAGATCGCGGTTGAATGCGACGACGTTGGCAGGCTATTCGCCCGCCGCCGAGGGAAAGGCGGCGCTGCTGCGAAGTACGAGAGGAAACGCGGCTTTGCTACGTCGGACGCGTTCCGCGGTTAACGGACTTGTGCGCTTTGGGAAGGCGCCGCACGTCGAAAGAGGATTTACGGACAGACGAGGGACTGAAGTCTCGAAACTTGAACGCACTTGCGGCCAGGCTCTTGCTGGCTTCGTCTTCCGCCTCGAGTAGAATTGTTGCGGCTCCGGCGCCGAAAGCTGTCCCTGGCACTGGCCGAGTGGTTTTGGAGAGCCGCGCGAGTACGCGCGCCGGGCTCTTGTCCGTCGTCTCAAGTAGACTGTCGGATCAGCAGCGGGTGTGCTGCGGCAATCCGCCGATGCGAAAGCGTGTTTGTGTGTTAGGGACATTGTGGTCAATTTGAGTACCCTTCTGATGACTAAAAGCGAGACACGTCGATGGGGGCGAGACCCCACCCGTGGCCGTGTCGCCGTGAAAGACTCCACAGCTGCTCGTGCCCCCTCATGGCCTTGCGGCTTTTTTCCAATTTTCGTGGAGCAATGTGAACGTGCACACGTAGCACACGGGTCCGGTGGGTGGTTGGCAGGGAAAACCGGCTTCGAGTGCTCGCAAAAAAGAAAAAGACGTGGTAAGGGGAGCCACGCCCCCGCGGGTGTGTAGCCGTGAGCGGCTCCACTGCATCTTGGTCCTACATCTGATCCTGGTGCATACAGAGTGGAGGCTCACGTGCACACAAAGGCTCGCGGGGTTTAGCTGGAAACGCAACACGCAAGTAGCAGGGTGTGGTGCGCCTATATGCTACCAGCTGTCTGAGACGCGGCTGTCGAAAGAGCGCGCAGACTCGAGGAGCGCGCGCAGAAAGGTGCCCTTCGAAACCACACACAGGGAGACGCCACGTGCCTAAAACCCTGGTTGTACTGTACGGAATTGAACAAACTACTTTTCACGACTCTAAGCGGTGGATCACTCGGTTCTCGGGTCGATGAAGAACGCAGCCAGCTGCGAGACTTGGTGTGAATTGCAGGACACACTGAGCACTGATTCTTTGAACGCACATTGCGGCCTTGGGTCTTCCCTTGGCTTCGTCTGTCTGAGGGTCGGATCACATATCAAGAGAGCCTTCGGCGCACAAGGGAACGTGCGTCCGTCGACTCGTTTTGACCGCGTCGGCATCACGGACAGTACGTTGAGTGCTGAAGCCACGCGCCAGCGGCCTCACGTGAGGGAGACGGTGGCGAACTGAACTGTTGTGCCAAAACTTCGCAGAGACGGAAACGAGGCATTGTACTACTGCAGCGCGGCTAGTGCGCGCCTCCGAAGAGACCGCCGCAGGATGGAGTCGGACACCTGCAGGGAAAGTGCGGTCTGAATCGCGAGGCGCAAACGTCTGTTGCGACAGCAGTAGCGCGCACGTTTGCGAGAGAGTCGGAAGCTTGCGTGCACGGACAAACGCGGGAAGCAAATGCCGGCCGATTCCCGCGCCGTGCGCTAAGCGAGCGTGATCGCACGTTGCGTTGTTTGCCTTCGGAGTACGTCGAGCTCTTGCAAAAAGGTCACTCGTCCGCGTCACCGCACGGGTGCAGGCGCCCTAGTCTGGGTTTCGTCGCAGGAATAGGAATCGGAAAAAATTCTTGCGCGGAACGGGGAGGACAAGGGTGCGCCCCGAAGCGGTAGTGATGCGGTTACGCGAGTGCGCCGTCTGCGAGCGCGAAGAAAACTGCACGACGAAATAGTCGCCGCGAAGCGGAAAATGTCTCCTTCGAAAGCGTGGGTTTGCCCGTTGGCGGGGCTGAAGCGTTCCGTCGTAGTCCGCCGTCGGTCCAAGTGCTTCGCAGTCTCTGCCCCGAAAAGACTGGGCCACTCCAGTTGGGGCAGGGGCGACGCCACACGAGACGATGCCCTCTGCCAGGCTACGAGTCCGTCCTGCGGCGCCCGCTGAAGCGGCGCGCTGCGTGGGCGGCATGCCTCGGCGGTGTTTTGGGCTGCAGACACGGTCGTTTGCCACGCAACTGCTCGTGCGCCGCACGCGCGCAGGCGGTTTGTAAACCGCCTGCCAGCCTCGTCTATAAGTAGCTCCGTGTTGGGCGAAGGACGTGGTAGGGCGTCGCACTCGGTTCGCGCTGGGCTTTCGAACGTGTCGAGTCCTTTCCAGCACGCTGGAATGGGCGAAAGCGATGTATCCGTTTGTCGACCTCAGATCAGGCGAGACAACCCGCTGAATTTAAGCATATCACTAAGCGGAGGAAAAGAAACCAACAGGGATTCCCCGAGTAGCTGCGAGCGAAACGGGACCGAGCCCAGCACCGAATCCCCCGTCCTTGCAGGCGGTCGGGAAATGTGGTGTATGGGAGGCGACGTTCTCGGGTGTTTGCGACGGTGCAAGTCCCCCTGACAGGGGCTTGTCCCAGAGTGGGTGCCAGGCCCGTCTCCGCCGTTGCGCGCCCGGGATGGAGCCTCCCGTGAGTCGGGTTGCTTGAGAGTGCAGCCCTAAGTGG
>NC_051157.2:219596955-219611955 GCF_013339745.2 Dermacentor silvarum
CGTCTCTGTCGCTTCTATCACGTGTTCATATCAGATACAATAGCGATCGGGTCTCTGCAGCACCGCCACGTGTCGCACGGGTCACGGGGGCGCCGGCGACTGAAAGGTGCCTTCGATTGCACCCGCCGTCCAGCTGCAGTGAATGTCCCTGCCTGTCTAGGATGTGTCACTGAGCTCCGGCCCGCGGCCCCCGTGCTTTACGTGCCCGCGCTGCTAGGTGAGCAGCGACCCAATCCGCTATTACTTTTTTTTCTCTCTTTTCCTTTTTCTTTTTCTTTCTTCTTTACTTGTAGTCTGAGGGTATACTTGGCTAATACAACCTACGGGAGCAGTCAGGCAACGTAGCAGAACAGATTAAGTTGGGACGCATTTATCATTCATGTTGGCTTTTTTCATTTCTTCCTTTTTTTTTGTTACTCATAACTCGGCTCTGCCATGCAGTCGACCATCCAATGATCGTGTTATCTTTCCTTGGTCTTAGCTGTGTTACAGTTTATGCGTCGAGTATTGCGCGGTCCAAAACCGTACGCCATGAGACTCTAGCTTTGCAAGTATGCCCTCGCGGCTAGCGGCTAAAAACCGCCATTGCTTCGCAGTTTGCCGAGTGCTACTGTCCCACCCATCGCGATTAATCTGCTTCTACATTACTTAGCAGTAATTACGTAAATGTCTTCCTGTTAATGTTAATTTGTAGAACCGCCCGCCGGCTTTCGCCGCGTCGTGGCACCTTCCCCCCCCCCCTTTTTTTTTTCCGGGTAAATATCTTGCTGTCAGTCTCATCTTGTAGAACCACGTGCTGGCTCAGGCCGCGCTAGGGCACGCGGTATTTTATTTTTTTTCCTTACCGTTTCTTTCTTTTTTTTTCATGTGGTTTCTGCACTGCACGGTGCTCCTGTAGCGTGAAAGCCATTGTAATAAGTGGAACTAATTACCCCTGGCAGCCGGTAGACGTCTCTGTCGCTTCTATCACGTGTTCATATCAGATACAATAGCGATCGGGTCTCTGCAGCACCGCCACGTGTCGCACGGGTCACGGGGGCGCCGGCGACTGAAAGGTGCCTTCGATTGCACCCGCCGTCCAGCTGCAGTGAATGTCCCTGCCTGTCTAGGATGTGTCACTGAGCTCCGGCCCGCGGCCCCCGTGCTTTACGTGCCCGCGCTGCTAGGTGAGCAGCGACCCAATCCGCTATTACTTTTTTTTTCTCTCTTTTCCTTTTTCTTTTCTTTCTTCTTTACTTGTGTCTGAGGGTATACTTGGCTAATACAACCTACGGGAGCAGTCAGGCAACGTAGCAGAACAGATTAAGTTGGGACGCATTTATCATTCATGTTGGCTTTTTTCATTTCTTCCTTTTTTTTTTGTTACTCATAACTCGGCTCTGCCATGCAGTCGACCATCCAATGATCGTGTTATCTTTCCTTGGTCTTAGCTGTGTTACAGTTTATGCGTCGAGTATTGCGCGGTCCAAAACCGTACGCCATGAGACTCTAGCTTTGCAAGTATGCCCTCGCGGCTAGCGGCTAAAAACCGCCATTGCTTCGCAGTTTGCCGAGTGCTACTGTCCCACCCATCGCGATTAATCTGCTTCTACATTACTTAGCAGTAATTACGTAAATGTCTTCCTGTTAATGTTAATTTGTAGAACCGCCCGCCGGCTTTCGCCGCGTCGTGGCACCTTCCCCCCCCCCCCTTTTTTTTTCCGGGTAAATATCTTGCTGTCAGTCTCATCTTGTAGAACCACGTGCTGGCTCAGGCCGCGGGGCACGTGTTATTTTTTTTTTCCTTCCCTTTTCTTTCTTCTCCCCCCCCCCTTTTTTTTCCGGGTAAACATCTTGCTGTCAGTCTCATCTTGTAGAACCACGTGCTGGCTCAGGCCGCGCTAGGGCACGCGGTATTTTATTTTTTTTCCTTACCGTTTCTTTCTTTTTTTTTCATGTGGTTTCTGCACTGCACGGTGCTCCTGTAGCGTGAAAGCCATTGTAATAAGTGGAACTAATTACCCCTGGCAGCCGGTAGACGTCTCTGTCGCTTCTATCACGTGTTCATATCAGATACAATAGCGATCGGGTCTCTGCAGCACCGCCACGTGTCGCACGGGTCACGGGGGCGCCGGCGACTGAAAGGTGCCTTCGATTGCACCCGCCGTCCAGCTGCAGTGAATGTCCCTGCCTGTCTAGGATGTGTCACTGAGCTCCGGCCCGCGGCCCCCGTGCTTTACGTGCCCGCGCTGCTAGGTGAGCAGCGACCCAATCCGCTATTACTTTTTTTTTCTCTCTTTTCCTTTTTCTTTTTCTTTCTTCTTTACTTGTGTCTGAGGGTATACTTGGCTAATACAACCTACGGGAGCAGTCAGGCAACGTAGCAGAACAGATTAAGTTGGGACGCATTTATCATTCATGTTGGCTTTTTTCATTTCTTCCTTTTTTTTTTTGTTACTCATAACTCGGCTCTGCCATGCAGTCGACCATCCAATGATCGTGTTATCTTTCCTTGGTCTTAGCTGTGTTACAGTTTATGCGTCGAGTATTGCGCGGTCCAAAACCGTACGCCATGAGACTCTAGCTTTGCAAGTATGCCCTCGCGGCTAGCGGCTAAAAACCGCCATTGCTTCGCAGTTTGCCGAGTGCTACTGTCCCACCCATCGCGATTAATCTGCTTCTACATTACTTAGCAGTAATTACGTAAATGTCTTCCTGTTAATGTTAATTTGTAGAACCGCCCGCCGGCTTTCGCCGCGTCGTGGCACCTTCCCCCCCCCCCCTTTTTTTTTTCCGGGTAAATATCTTGCTGTCAGTCTCATCTTGTAGAACCACGTGCTGGCTCAGGCCGCGGGGCACGTGTTATTTTTTTTTTCCTTCCCTTTTCTTTCTTCTCCCCCCCCCCCTTTTTTTTCCGGGTAAACATCTTGCTGTCAGTCTCATCTTGTAGAACCACGTGCTGGCTCAGGCCGCGCTAGGGCACGCGGTATTTTATTTTTTTTCCTTACCGTTTCTTTCTTTTTTTTTCATGTGGTTTCTGCACTGCACGGTGCTCCTGTAGCGTGAAAGCCATTGTAATAAGTGGAACTAATTACCCCTGGCAGCCGGTAGACGTCTCTGTCGCTTCTATCACGTGTTCATATCAGATACAATAGCGATCGGGTCTCTGCAGCACCGCCACGTGTCGCACGGGTCACGGGGGCGCCGGCGACTGAAAGGTGCCTTCGATTGCACCCGCCGTCCAGCTGCAGTGAATGTCCCTGCCTGTCTAGGATGTGTCACTGAGCTCCGGCCCGCGGCCCCCGTGCTTTACGTGCCCGCGCTGCTAGGTGAGCAGCGACCCAATCCGCTATTACTTTTTTTTTCTCTCTTTTCCTTTTTCTTTTTCTTTCTTCTTTACTTGTGTCTGAGGGTATACTTGGCTAATACAACCTACGGGAGCAGTCAGGCAACGTAGCAGAACAGATTAAGTTGGGACGCATTTATCATTCATGTTGGCTTTTTTCATTTCTTCCTTTTTTTTTTTGTTACTCATAACTCGGCTCTGCCATGCAGTCGACCATCCAATGATCGTGTTATCTTTCCTTGGTCTTAGCTGTGTTACAGTTTATGCGTCGAGTATTGCGCGGTCCAAAACCGTACGCCATGAGACTCTAGCTTTGCAAGTATGCCCTCGCGGCTAGCGGCTAAAAACCGCCATTGCTTCGCAGTTTGCCGAGTGCTACTGTCCCACCCATCGCGATTAATCTGCTTCTACATTACTTAGCAGTAATTACGTAAATGTCTTCCTGTTAATGTTAATTTGTAGAACCGCCCGCCGGCTTTCGCCGCGTCGTGGCACCTTCCCCCCCCCCCCTTTTTTTTTTCCGGGTAAATATCTTGCTGTCAGTCTCATCTTGTAGAACCACGTGCTGGCTCAGGCCGCGGGGCACGTGTTATTTTTTTTTTCCTTCCCTTTTCTTTCTTCTCCCCCCCCCCTTTTTTTTCCGGGTAAACATCTTGCTGTCAGTCTCATCTTGTAGAACCACGTGCTGGCTCAGGCCGCGCTAGGGCACGCGGTATTTTATTTTTTTTCCTTACCGTTTCTTTCTTTTTTTTTCATGTGGTTTCTGCACTGCACGGTGCTCCTGTAGCGTGAAAGCCATTGTAATAAGTGGAACTAATTACCCCTGGCAGCCGGTAGACGTCTCTGTCGCTTCTATCACGTGTTCATATCAGATACAATAGCGATCGGGTCTCTGCAGCACCGCCACGTGTCGCACGGGTCACGGGGGCGCCGGCGACTGAAAGGTGCCTTCGATTGCACCCGCCGTCCAGCTGCAGTGAATGTCCCTGCCTGTCTAGGATGTGTCACTGAGCTCCGGCCCGCGGCCCCCGTGCTTTACGTGCCCGCGCTGCTAGGTGAGCAGCGACCCAATCCGCTATTACTTTTTTTTTCTCTCTTTTCCTTTTTCTTTTTCTTTCTTCTTTACTTGTGTCTGAGGGTATACTTGGCTAATACAACCTACGGGAGCAGTCAGGCAACGTAGCAGAACAGATTAAGTTGGGACGCATTTATCATTCATGTTGGCTTTTTTCATTTCTTCCTTTTTTTTTTGTTACTCATAACTCGGCTCTGCCATGCAGTCGACCATCCAATGATCGTGTTATCTTTCCTTGGTCTTAGCTGTGTTACAGTTTATGCGTCGAGTATTGCGCGGTCCAAAACCGTACGCCATGAGACTCTAGCTTTGCAAGTATGCCCTCGCGGCTAGCGGCTAAAAACCGCCATTGCTTCGCAGTTTGCCGAGTGCTACTGTCCCACCCATCGCGATTAATCTGCTTCTACATTACTTAGCAGTAATTACGTAAATGTCTTCCTGTTAATGTTAATTTGTAGAACCGCCCGCCGGCTTTCGCCGCGTCGTGGCACCTTCCCCCCCCCCCCTTTTTTTTTTCCGGGTAAATATCTTGCTGTCAGTCTCATCTTGTAGAACCACGTGCTGGCTCAGGCCGCGGGGCACGTGTTATTTTTTTTTTCCTTCCCTTTTCTTTCTTCTCCCCCCCCCCTTTTTTTTCCGGGTAAACATCTTGCTGTCAGTCTCATCTTGTAGAACCACGTGCTGGCTCAGGCCGCGCTAGGGCACGCGGTATTTTATTTTTTTTCCTTACCGTTTCTTTCTTTTTTTTTTCATGTGGTTTCTGCACTGCACGGTGCTCCTGTAGCGTGAAAGCCATTGTAATAAGTGGAACTAATTACCCCTGGCAGCCGGTAGACGTCTCTGTCGCTTCTATCACGTGTTCATATCAGATACAATAGCGATCGGGTCTCTGCAGCACCGCCACGTGTCGCACGGGTCACGGGGGCGCCGGCGACTGAAAGGTGCCTTCGATTGCACCCGCCGTCCAGCTGCAGTGAATGTCCCTGCCTGTCTAGGATGTGTCACTGAGCTCCGGCCCGCGGCCCCCGTGCTTTACGTGCCCGCGCTGCTAGGTGAGCAGCGACCCAATCCGCTATTACTTTTTTTTTCTCTCTTTTCCTTTTTCTTTTTCTTTCTTCTTTACTTGTGTCTGAGGGTATACTTGGCTAATACAACCTACGGGAGCAGTCAGGCAACGTAGCAGAACAGATTAAGTTGGGACGCATTTATCATTCATGTTGGCTTTTTTCATTTCTTCCTTTTTTTTTTGTTACTCATAACTCGGCTCTGCCATGCAGTCGACCATCCAATGATCGTGTTATCTTTCCTTGGTCTTAGCTGTGTTACAGTTTATGCGTCGAGTATTGCGCGGTCCAAAACCGTACGCCATGAGACTCTAGCTTTGCAAGTATGCCCTCGCGGCTAGCGGCTAAAAACCGCCATTGCTTCGCAGTTTGCCGAGTGCTACTGTCCCACCCATCGCGATTAATCTGCTTCTACATTACTTAGCAGTAATTACGTAAATGTCTTCCTGTTAATGTTAATTTGTAGAACCGCCCGCCGGCTTTCGCCGCGTCGTGGCACCTTCCCCCCCCCCCCTTTTTTTTTTCCGGGTAAATATCTTGCTGTCAGTCTCATCTTGTAGAACCACGTGCTGGCTCAGGCCGCGGGGCACGTGTTATTTTTTTTTTCCTTCCCTTTTCTTTCTTCTCCCCCCCCCTTTTTTTTCCGGGTAAACATCTTGCTGTCAGTCTCATCTTGTAGAACCACGTGCTGGCTCAGGCCGCGCTAGGGCACGCGGTATTTTATTTTTTTTCCTTACCGTTTCTTTCTTTTTTTTTTCATGTGGTTTCTGCACTGCACGGTGCTCCTGTAGCGTGAAAGCCATTGTAATAAGTGGAACTAATTACCCCTGGCAGCCGGTAGACGTCTCTGTCGCTTCTATCACGTGTTCATATCAGATACAATAGCGATCGGGTCTCTGCAGCACCGCCACGTGTCGCACGGGTCACGGGGGCGCCGGCGACTGAAAGGTGCCTTCGATTGCACCCGCCGTCCAGCTGCAGTGAATGTCCCTGCCTGTCTAGGATGTGTCACTGAGCTCCGGCCCGCGGCCCCCGTGCTTTACGTGCCCGCGCTGCTAGGTGAGCAGCGACCCAATCCGCTATTACTTTTTTTTTCTCTCTTTTCCTTTTTCTTTTTCTTTCTTCTTTACTTGTGTCTGAGGGTATACTTGGCTAATACAACCTACGGGAGCAGTCAGGCAACGTAGCAGAACAGATTAAGTTGGGACGCATTTATCATTCATGTTGGCTTTTTTCATTTCTTCCTTTTTTTTTTGTTACTCATAACTCGGCTCTGCCATGCAGTCGACCATCCAATGATCGTGTTATCTTTCCTTGGTCTTAGCTGTGTTACAGTTTATGCGTCGAGTATTGCGCGGTCCAAAACCGTACGCCATGAGACTCTAGCTTTGCAAGTATGCCCTCGCGGCTAGCGGCTAAAAACCGCCATTGCTTCGCAGTTTGCCGAGTGCTACTGTCCCACCCATCGCGATTAATCTGCTTCTACATTACTTAGCAGTAATTACGTAAATGTCTTCCTGTTAATGTTAATTTGTAGAACCGCCCGCCGGCTTTCGCCGCGTCGTGGCACCTTCCCCCCCCCCCCCTTTTTTTTTTCCGGGTAAATATCTTGCTGTCAGTCTCATCTTGTAGAACCACGTGCTGGCTCAGGCCGCGGGGCACGTGTTATTTTTTTTTTCCTTCCCTTTTCTTTCTTCTCCCCCCCCCCCTTTTTTTTCCGGGTAAACATCTTGCTGTCAGTCTCATCTTGTAGAACCACGTGCTGGCTCAGGCCGCGCTAGGGCACGCTGGTATTTTATTTTTTTTTCCTTACCGTTTCTTTCTTTTTTTTTTCATGTGGTTTCTGCACTGCACGGTGCTCCTGTAGCGTGAAAGCCATTGTAATAAGTGGAACTAATTACCCCTGGCAGCCGGTAGACGTCTCTGTCGCTTCTATCACGTGTTCATATCAGATACAATAGCGATCGGGTCTCTGCAGCACCGCCACGTGTCGCACGGGTCACGGGGTCGCCGGCGACTGAAAGGTGCCTTCGATTGCACCCGCCGTCCAGCTGCAGTGAATGTCCCTGCCTGTCTACGATGTGTCACTGAGCTCCGGCCCGCGGCCCCCGTGCTTTACGTGCCCGCGCTGCTAGGTGAGCAGCGACCCAATCCGCTATTACTTTTTTTTTTCTCTCTTTTCCTTTTTCTTTTTCTTTCTTCTTTACTTGTATCTGAGGGTATACTTGGCTAATACAACCTACGGGAGCAGTCAGGCAACGTAGCAGAACAGATTAAGTTGGGACGCATTTATCATTCATGTTTGCTTTTTTCATTTCTTCCTTTTTTTTTTTTGTTACTCATAACTCGGCTCTGCCATGCAGTCGACCATCCAATGATCGTGTTATCTTTCCTTGGCCTTAGCTGTGTTACAGTTTATGCGTCGAGTATTGCGCGGTCCAAAACCGTACGCCATGAGACTCTAGCTTTGCAAGTATGCCCTCGCGGCTAGCGGCTAAAAACAGCAATTGCTTCGCAGTTTGCCAAGTGCTACTGTCCCACCCATCGCGATTAATCTGCTTCTGCATTACTTAGCAGTAATTACGTAAATGTCTTCCTGTTAATGTTAATTTGTAGAACCGCCCGCCGGCTTTCGCCGCGTCGTGGCGCCTTCCCCCCCCCCCCTTTTTTTTTTCCGGGTAAATATCTTGCTGTCAGTCTCATCTTGTAGAACCACGTGCTGGCTCAGGCCGCGGGGCACGTGTTATTTTTTTTTCCTTCCCTTTTCTTTCTTCTCCCCCCCCCCACTTTTTTTTTCCGGGTAAACATCTTGCTGTCAGTCTCATCTTGTAGAACCACGTGCTGGCTCAGGCCGCGCTAGGGCACGTGGTATTTTATTTTTTTTTCCTTACCGTTTCTTTCTTTTTTTTTTTCATGTGGTTTCTGCACTGCACGGTGCTCCTCTAGCGTGAAAGCCATTGTAATAAGTGGAACTAATTACCCCTGGCAGCCGGTAGACGTCTCTGTCGCTTCTATCACGTGTTCATATCAGATACAATAGCGATCGGGTCTCTGCAGCACCGCCACGTGTCGCACGGGTCACGGGGTCGCCGGCGACTGAAAGGTGCCTTCGATTGCACCCGCCGTCCAGCTGCAGTGAATGTCCCTGCCTGTCTACGATGTGTCACTGAGCTCCGGCCCGCGGCCCCCGTGCTTTACGTGCCCGCGCTGCTAGGTGAGCAGCGACCCAATCCGCTATTACTTTTTTTTTTCTCTCTTTTCCTTTTTCTTTTTCTTTCTTCTTTACTTGTATCTGAGGGTATACTTGGCTAATACAACCTACGGGAGCAGTCAGGCAACGTAGCAGAACAGATTAAGTTGGGACGCATTTATCATTCATGTTGGCTTTTTTCATTTCTTCCTTTTTTTTTTTGTTACTCATAACTCGGCTCTGCCATGCAGTCGACCATCCAATGATCGTGTTATCTTTCCTTGGTCCTTAGCTGTGTTACAGTTTATGCGTCGAGTATTGCGCGGTCCAAAACCGTACGCCATGAGACTCTAGCTTTGCAAGTATGCCCTCGCGGCTAGCGGCTAAAAACCGCCATTGCTTCGCAGTTTGCCGAGTGCTACTGTCCCACCCATCGCGATTAATCTGCTTCTACATTACTTAGCAGTAATTACGTAAATGTCTTCCTGTTAATGTTAATTTGTAGAACCGCCCGCCGGCTTTCGCCGCGTCGTGGCGCCTTCCCCCCCCCCCCTTTTTTTTTCCGGGTAAATATCTTGCTGTCAGTCTCATCTTGTAGAACCACGTGCTGGCTCAGGCCGCGGGGCACGTGTTATTTTTTTTTTCCTTCCCTTTTCTTTCTTCTCCCCCCCCCCTTTTTTTTCCGGGTAAACATCTTGCTGTCAGTCTCATCTTGTAGAACCACGTGCTGGCTCAGGCCGCGCTAGGGCACGTGGTATTTTATTTTTTTTTTCCTTACCGTTTCTTTCTTTTTTTTTTTCATGTGGTTTCTGCACTGCACGGTGCTCCTGTAGCGTGAAAGCCATTGTAATAAGTGGAACTAATTACCCCTGGCAGCCGGTAGACGTCTCTGTCGCTTCTATCACGTGTTCATATCAGATACAATAGCGATCGGGTCTCTGCAGCACCGCCACGTGTCGCACGGGTCACGGGGTCGCCGGCGACTGAAAGGTGCCTTCGATTGCACCCGCCGTCCAGCTGCAGTGAATGTCCCTGCCTGTCTAGGATGTGTCACTGAGCTCCGGCCCGCGGCCCCCGTGCTTTACGTGCCCGCGCTGCTAGGTGAGCAGCGACCCAATCCGCTATTACTTTTTTTTTCTCTCTTTTCCTTTTCTTTTTCTTTCTTCTTTACTTGTATCTGAGGGTATACTTGGCTAATACAACCTACGGGAGCAGTCAGGCAACGTAGCAGAACAGATTAAGTTGGGACGCATTTATCATTCATGTTGGCTTTTTTCATTTCTTCCTTTTTTTTGTTACTCATAACTCGGCTCTGCCATGCAGTCGACCATCCAATGATCGTGTTATCTTTCCTTGGCCTTAGCTGTGTTACAGTTTATGCGTCGAGTATTGCGCGGTCCAAAACCGTACGCCATGAGACTCTAGCTTTGCAAGTATGCCCTCGCGGCTAGCGGCTAAAAACCGCCATTGCTTCGCAGTTTGCCGAGTGCTACTGTCCCACCCATCGCGATTAATCTGCTTCTGCATTACTTAGCAGTAATTACGTAAATGTCTTCCTGTTAATGTTAATTTGTAGAACCGCCCGCCGGCTTTCGCCGCGTCGTGGCGCCTTCCCCCCCCCCCCTTTTTTTTTCCGGGTAAATATCTTGCTGTCAGTCTCATCTTGTAGAACCACGTGCTGGCTCAGGCCGCGGGGCACGTGTTATTTTTTTTTTCCTTCCCTTTTCTTTCTTCTCCCCCCCCACTTTTTTTTTTCCGGGTAAACATCTTGCTGTCAGTCTCATCTTGTAGAACCACGTGCTGGCTCAGGCCGCGCTAGGGCACGTGGTATTTTATTTTTTTTTCCCTTACCGTTTCTTTCTTTTTTTTTTTCATGTGGTTTCTGCACTGCACGGTGCTCCTGTAGCGTGAAAGCCATTGTAATAAGTGGAACTAATTACCCCTGGCAGCCGGTAGACGTCTCTGTCGCTTCTATCACGTGTTCATATCAGATACAATAGCGATCGGGTCTCTGCAGCACCGCCACGTGTCGCACGGGTCACGGGGTCGCCGGCGACTGAAAGGTGCCTTCGATTGCACCCGCCGTCCAGCTGCAGTGAATGTCCCTGCCTGTCTAGGATGTGTCACTGAGCTCCGGCCCGCGGCCCCCGTGCTTTACGTGCCCGCGCTGCTAGGTGAGCAGCGACCCAATCCGCTATTACTTTTTTTTTCTCTCTTTTCCTTTTCCTTTTTCTTTCTTCTTTACTTGTATCTGAGGGTATACTTGGCTAATACAACCTACGGGAGCAGTCAGGCAACGTAGCAGAACAGATTAAGTTGGGACGCATTTATCATTCATGTTGGCTTTTTTCATTTCTTCCTTTTTTTTGTTACTCATAACTCGGCTCTGCCATGCAGTCGACCATCCAATGATCGTGTTATCTTTCCTTGGCCTTAGCTGTGTTACAGTTTATGCGTCGAGTATTGCGCGGTCTAAAACCGTACGCCATGAGACTCTAGCTTTGCAAGTATGCCCTCGCGGCTAGCGGCTAAAAACCGCCATCGCTTCGCAGTTTGCCGAGTGCTACTGTCCCACCCATCGCGATCAGCAAAAAATCCGCTATCGCGGACATTTTGAGCATAATATGGGTCGAATACATTATACTAGAGCTGACTAATCCACCCTCTAGCTATGAGCTTGCCTGTGCATTTAGCCGGTTCGGCTACCGGCAAAACAATAGGTCACAGGTTCGATTCCTGTTGCCCCCCTCCACCTTTCTCTTTTGTCTGTTTTTTTTTTCTTCCTTTTTCTTTTTCGCATTTTTTTTTTTCTGCGGATTGGTGTTGCTGCTAGGGTTAGGTGCTATGCACGGGGGCGCTGTTTGCTGCAGGCCTCTCAAACTTGTGTATACTGTGTGCATTCTGCAGCTAATTTTTGAGCACTATTATGGCAACAAACGTTTATATTTTAACATATCCCCTGGCACCTATTCAATGTCATTTGTGCAACATTGTGGATCGTCGGCTGGCATCTCTGGAACGCCACTACGCCCAGCAGCACGAGCTTATTCTAAACTGGAAATGCTCTGCGTGCGGTTATGTTTTTGGAGGTTCCCGCAGCGTTGCTGCGCATTACTGGCATTGTGTCAGTAATGTTAGTTCAAGGAGTGGAGCTAATGAAAACCTCTCTCATGAAACTACTGATTGTGAGGGCACTCGGGCCATTTCTTCAGAGGACTGTTCTCCTGGGTTGAGTGGGGAGCAATGTAGTTCGACTGAGGTTACAAGCCAGGACATAATCTTACAGTATCCTCCGGTGAAAAATAAGTGCTCCAAATGCCACATATTGCTTTCTTCTACTGTGGCCCTGGAGGATCATTACAAACGTAAGCATGGGCTCAATACATATTGGCGGTGCTCTGCGTGCAATAAAGCGTCGCACACCTCGTCGCACTCTGCCTCGGCGCACTTCGCTAAATGTCGTAAGAAACCTGTTCAGGCTGGGGGGCATGATCAACCACCACGGAATTCCAGTCAAAGTCATACAGTGTCAGGGAGTGGGAGCACACCATATGTTCACTCAAAAGCCACTAAGAAAAGCTCTAAAAAGCGTGGGCAGGATGGCCTAAAGGACGCTCCGATGGCGGTTGCCTCGCCGCGGCATTGGAGCTCTCCCGAGGTCCGCCATGTTGCGGCAGTCAGATTGGGGCTGGGGTCTGAGGCCACAGACTATCAGACTAGCCTCTGGGTTGCTGGGAGGACCACCGGAGAGATAACGGCTTTGGTGGCTACAGCTCGATACGAGGAGATGGAGAGGGAGGTGAGACAGGCGCGCGCAGCCGACAGCTCGGACGGCACAGGTGGAAAACCGGACTTCGCTCGGCCCCAAAGAAGTAAGGCAGGTGTACCGCATGGCGGCAAGCAACCTCGCGGAAAAGTGGGCCAACAAAGGAGCCTCCGCTGGGAACTTTCCTCTGTGTCCTCCTCCTCATCGGGTAGAGAAGAGCCGCCACCCTCCCCTGTGCAGTCTCTACTTGGTGGTATTCCCTCTCAGAGGGACCCTCCTGCCAGTATTCCTGGGGTGCCACCAGGGGGTGAAAGTAAAGAGATGGCTAACGATGACTGCCAGGGGATTCCCCAGCTACCATCCGCTGGGATGTGTGGTGTGTTTGGCCGTACGTCGCCGGGACACAAAGCAGCTATCGCGCACTCGCCACCCTCTGCCGGGAGGGATGAGCTGGAGGGCAGCTGGCCTAGGTCCCTGCCAACGTCACTCGCCTCACCAGAACCCCACTCCGGCTTCGTGGGGGGAGGTGATTCCGTGGCACACGAGGAGGAGGCTAATGAGTCTGTTGTCTGGGCCGTAGGTCCTATGGATCCCGAATGCTTGCTGCCTGCTAATGATAACGAAGCTCAGCCAGGGGGTCTTGCCGGGGTTCCGGTGGACACTGCCATGATGCCGGACGAGGTAAACGGTGTGCGCGCAGATCTTGCTGACATCTCTGACGAGACGCCGTCCGGGGCTGTTTCTCCTGGTGGCTCTGTCGTGGCCCAGAGTGCGACCTTATTGCAGAGGTTCCGATCCTCTGCTGTTCCAGTGGCCAGTGCCTACCAACCTTGGACGGAGGCACAGATAAGAATTCTGGCTCGGGCCGAGGCTGGGCTTCCGCCTGGAGAGCGTCTGGTCAACGCTGCACTGGCTGCAGTGTACACAACCCGTTCGCTAGATGCCATAAAGAGCCTTAGGAGACAAACCAGATATAGGGAGATACTTGCGGAGGAGTCGGCGCAGCAGCAAATGCCCGCCTCTGAATGGCCTCCACGGCATGAGGGTGGGGTGGAACCAAACTCTGAAAACGCCGACTACTCTGCTAGCAATCTACCATCGGCTGAGGATGCGTATGATGTGCTCTCATCATGGGGACTGGATGACCGGGGTCTAGCCATCAATCTGACTAGCTCCCCCTTAACAATGTCTGATCTGCGTGCGCTGTACGAGTTCTTTGGCATAAAGATTCGTCGAGGTAAGAGGCCAGGTGCGAGACGGGGTGATAAATGTAAATTGCAGAGGCGTCCCGATGAACGTTCCCGTTCGTTCAAGCGCCGACTGTACGCAGAGCACCAACGCCTTTATGGTCTTGGGCCCAAAGTACTCCTGGAAGAGTTGATTGGCAGTGCGGGGTCCAGGGAGCCAGTTTCTTTGGAGGATATTCACGAAACTTTCGATTCAATCTTCACAAGTGAATCGCCAGCAGTACCGCTAGTTGGGGTGAAAGGGGGTCTACCCGGGCACTGCCCCAGATTTTCCTCCGAAGAGGTGGCCCTAGCACTGAAAGGTATGGCAGCAGCATCAGCTCCGGGCCCCGATGGGCTCATGGTACGGGAGATGCGCAAAATCCCTCCTGGTGTGCTGGCACTCATATTCTCCAACTGGCTCACTCACCACAACATTCCTGATGAACTCCGACTCTCGCGGACTGTATTTTTACCTAAGTCCCCTGACACTTCCTCAGCTTCCGATCTCAGGCCCATCACAATCTCTTCTGCACTACTGAGACTATATTCTCGTCTGCTGCTGGCTAGATTTCAGGAAACTTACAAGTTTCACCCGTTGCAGAGTGGATTTTCCAGAGATCGGTCGGCACAGTCAAACCTTCTGCTTCTGCAGGGCATCATGAAGCATGCTAAACGTTTTAATCGACACTTTTATGCGGCTTCACTGGATCTAAGGAAGGCTTTCGACTCGGTCAGTCACCATGCGCTTCTCTCGTCCTTACGCGAGGGAGGGGCGCATGATGACTACGTGTTGTCGATAGCCGACCAATATTTTGCCCAATCAACAACTTACTCATACAGAGGTAAGTCTGATGGAATTAGAGTGTCCGTGCAGAGGGGGATCAAGCAGGGAGATCCTTTATCTCCATTTTTGTTTAACCTTGCGCTTGATCCCCTTCTGCGCGACCTCAATTCCTCAGGCTACGGTTATAGTATTGAAGGCGAGACTGTGTCGGCCTTTGCCTATGCCGACGATCTTATCTTAATTGCCTCAAGTTATGAAGAGCTGGTGAGGAACCTGGATGTGGCTCAACGACACTTCAAAAAGATTGGATTGGCTTTAAACCCCAAAAAAACCCAGTATTTTGGATGGCGGTACGAGGCCCATCGACTCAAGTGGTTTGACTACGACATTCCCCAGCTTCGGTTGGGGGATGCCGTGATCAGCCCCAAGAGTCGAAATGAACCCATCAGGTACCTAGGCCTCGACCTATTCGTCAACAAACCTCCGAAGGCTTCAATTTCATTGATTGAAAAAGAATTGGCACTTATTAATTCGGCCAAATTGAAGCCTTTTCAAAAACTCAACTGT
>NC_051157.2:219616955-219618218 GCF_013339745.2 Dermacentor silvarum
TAGTTCTTCTGCAGCAGTGTGCGTGTGTTCAAATTTGAGAATGATCTGATTCTGAAGCAGGTTCTGATTAGCCACAATCACAATTCTTTTTTTTTTTTTTTCGTGCGCTTTTTTTCCTTGCATTTCCGCGGTACCCCTTACAAAAATGGTCCTTCTGCAGCACATGCAACACACACAGCGTGCGTGTGTGTGTTCAAATTTGAGAATGATGGAAGTACCTAGCGCTGCAACTAGAACAAGAATTAATTATGAGTAAAAATGCACACTACCGAAGCCCAATCCCTGTTCTAAATAAAATGAAGAAAACAATTTCGGTTAGAGCAACTGCAGAAGAAGAAACAACGTTCTGATTCTGAAGCAGGTTCTGATTTGCCACAATCACATTTCTTTTTTTTTTTTTCGTGCGCTTTTTTCCCTTGCATTTCCGTGGTCCCTTACAAAAATAGGTTCTTCTGCAGCACAGTGTGCGTGTGTTCAAATTTGAGAAAAAGCCCTGTTCTAAATAGAAAGAAGAAAACAATTTCGGTTAGAGCAACTGCAGAAGAAGAAACGACGTTCCGATTCTGAAGCAGCTTCTGATTTGTCACAATCGCAATTCTCTCTTTTTTTTTTTTTTTCGTGCGCTTTTTCTCCTTGCATTTCCGTGGTCCCTTACAAAAATAGTTCTTCTGCAGCAGTGTGCGTGTGTTCAAATTTGAGAATGATCTGATTCTGAAGCAGGTTCTGATTAGCCACAATCACAATTCTTTTTTTTTTTTTTCGTGCGCTTTTTTTCCTTGCATTTCCGCGGTACCCCTTACAAAAATGCAGCACATGCAACACACACAGCGTGCGTGTGTGTGTTCAAATTTGAGAATGATGGAAGTACCTAGCGCTGCAACTAGAACAAGAATTAATTATGAGTAAAAATGCACACTACCGAAGCCCAATCCCTGTTCTAAATAAAATGAAGAAAACAATTTCGGTTAGAGCAACTGCAGAAGAAGAAACAACGTTCTGATTCTGAAGCAGGTTCTGATTTGCCACAATCACATTTCTTTTTTTTTTTTTTTCGTGCGCTTTTTTCCCTTGCATTTCCGTGGTCCCTTACAAAAATAGTTCTTCTGCAGCACAGTGTGCGTGTGTTCAAATTTGAGAAAAGCCCTGTTCTAAATAGAAAGAAGAAAACAATTTCGGTTAGAGCAACTGCAGAAGAAGAAACGACGTTCCGATTCTGAAGCAGGTTCTGATTTGTCACAATCGCAATTTCTCTCCTTTTTTTTT
>NC_051157.2:219620818-219647925 GCF_013339745.2 Dermacentor silvarum
AGACGGGCCTGGCACCCACTCTGGGACAAGCCCCTGTCAGGGGGACTTGCACCGTCGCAAACACCCGAGAACGTCGCCTCCCATACACCACATTTCCCGACCGCCTGCAAGGACGGGGGATTCGGTGCTGGGCTCGGTCCCGTTTCGCTCGCAGCTACTCGGGGAATCCCTGTTGGTTTCTTTTCCTCCGCTTAGTGATATGCTTAAATTCAGCGGGTTGTCTCGCCTGATCTGAGGTCGACAAACGGATACATCGCTTTCGCCCATTCCAGCGTGCTGGAAAGGACTCGACACGTTCGAAAGCCCAGCGCGAACCGAGTGCGACGCCCTACCACGTCCTTCGCCCAACACGGAGCTACTTATAGACGAGGCTGGCAGGCGGTTTACAAACCGCCTGCGCGCGTGCGGCGCACGAGCAGTTGCGTGGCAAACGACCGTGTCTGCAGCCCAAAACACCGCCGAGGCATGCCGCCCACGCAGCGCGCCGCTTCAGCGGGCGCCGCAGGACGGACTCGTAGCCTGGCAGAGGGCATCGTCTCGTGTGGCGTCGCCCCTGCCCCAACTGGAGTGGCCCAGTCTTTTCGGGGCAGAGACTGCGAAGCACTTGGACCGACGGCGGACTACGACGGAACGCTTCAGCCCCGCCAACGGGCAAACCCACGCTTTCGAAGGAGACATTTTCCGCTTCGCGGCGACTATTTCGTCGTGCAGTTTTCTTCGCGCTCGCAGACGGCGCACTCGCGTAACCGCATCACTACCGCTTCGGGGCGCACCCTTGTCCTCCCCGTTCCGCGCAAGAATTTTTTCCGATTCCTATTCCTGCGACGAAACCCAGACTAGGGCGCCTGCACCCGTGCGGTGACGCGGACGAGTGACCTTTTTGCAAGAGCTCGACGTACTCCGAAGGCAAACAACGCAACGTGCGATCACGCTCGCTTAGCGCACGGCGCGGGAATCGGCCGGCATTTGCTTCCCGCGTTTGTCCGTGCACGCAAGCTTCCGACTCTCTCGCAAACGTGCGCGCTACTGCTGTCGCAACAGACGTTTGCGCCTCGCGATTCAGACCGCACTTTCCCTGCAGGTGTCCGACTCCATCCTGCGGCGGTCTCTTCGGAGGCGCGCACTAGCCGCGCTGCAGTAGTACAATGCCTCGTTTCCGTCTCTGCGAAGTTTTGGCACAACAGTTCAGTTCGCCACCGTCTCCCTCACGTGAGGCCGCTGGCGCGTGGCTTCAGCACTCAACGTACTGTCCGTGATGCCGACGCGGTCAAAACGAGTCGACGGACGCACGTTCCCTTGTGCGCCGAAGGCTCTCTTGATATGTGATCCGACCCTCAGACAGACGAAGCCAAGGGAAGACCCAAGGCCGCAATGTGCGTTCAAAGAATCAGTGCTCAGTGTGTCCTGCAATTCACACCAAGTCTCGCAGCTGGCTGCGTTCTTCATCGACCCGAGAACCGAGTGATCCACCGCTTAGAGTCGTGAAAAGTAGTTTGTTCAATTCCGTACAGTACAACCAGGGTTTTAGGCACGTGGCGTCTCCCTGTGTGTGGTTTCGAAGGGCACCTTTCTGCGCGCGCTCCTCGAGTCTGCGCGCTCTTTCGACAGCCGCGTCTCAGACAGCTGGTAGCATATAGGCGCACCACACCCTGCTACTTGCGTGTTGCGTTTCCAGCTAAACCCCGCGAGCCTTTGTGTGCACGTAAGCCTCCACTCTGTATGCACCAGGATCAGATGTAGGACCAAGATGCAGTGGAGCCGCTCACGGCTACACACCCGCGGGGGCGTGGCTCCCCTTACCACGTCTTTTTCTTTTTTGCGAGCACTCGAAGCCGGTTTTCCCTGCCAACCACCCACCGGACCCGTGTGCTACGTGTGCACGTTCACATTGCTCCACGAAAATTGGAAAAAAGCCGCAAGGCCATGAGGGGGCACGAGCAGCTGTGGAGTCTTTCACGGCGACACGGCCACGGGTGGGGTCTCGCCCCCATCGACGTGTCTCGCTTTTAGTCATCAGAAGGGTACTCAAATTGACCACAATGTCCCTAACACACAAACACGCTTTCGCATCGGCGGATTGCCGCAGCACACCCGCTGCTGATCCGACAGTCTACTTGAGACGACGGACAAGAGCCCGGCGCGCGTACTCGCGCGGCTCTCCAAAACCACTCGGCCAGTGCCAGGGACAGCTTTCGGCGCCGGAGCCGCAACAATTCTACTCGAGGCGGAAGACGAAGCCAGCAAGAGCCTGGCCGCAAGTGCGTTCAAGTTTCGAGACTTCAGTCCCTCGTCTGTCCGTAAATCCTCTTTCGACGTGCGGCGCCTTCCCAAAGCGCACAAGTCCGTTAACCGCGGAACGCGTCCGACGTAGCAAAGCCGCGTTTCCTCTCGTACTTCGCAGCAGCGCCGCCTTTCCCTCGGCGGCGGGCGAATAGCCTGCCAACGTCGTCGCATTCAACCGCGATCTCGACATCTCGCGCGTCACGAGCAGGAGCCGACCGGCAGCCTCCGGCCCTGTCGGGCTCGGTGGCACTTGCCGCGGAGGACGGGAGGGCGTTATGGGCCACGGTTCCTATTGTACTTGGCAGCCACACCCTCGTACCGCCAGTTCCATGACCGACCGAATGCCGCGCCGTTCCTTCAGTACTTGGGCAGCAACATAGTCGGGTCGTTACTCCATACTCGCCGCAGGAAGCGACCGGCAGCCGCCAGCCTTTTCAGACTCGGCGGCGTTTGCCGCGGAGGACGGGAGAGCGCTTGCACCGCAGTTCCAACTATGAATGATGGATGGCAGGCAGCTTTAGCTCTCGACCGCCAGTTCCTTGACCGACCTCTACCGTTCCTCTCGTACTGGGCAAAGCTTTGTCGGGTCGTCTTACTCCCATTCCGCGCATGAGCGTCGAGGCGGACTGAAAGCCCACCCATGAAAGTGCGTTACGCCGTTTGTACCCACGGGCGCGGCCAAGCCAACCGTCCAAGGTTGCAGCCGCCGCCCGCTGGGCGCAACAAATTGGGCACGGGGCGCCCCTCAGAATTCAGGCAGTCCCCGCGCATGTTCGGGTATAGCCGTCCCCGCGTCCAAGCGGGGACAGCGGCGGAAAGCGTCGGGCGCAGCGAGCCGCTCCACCCACACGGGGCAGAAACGATCGTCACCCTTCACAGTCCGGTAATGATCCTTCCGCAGGTTCACCTACGGAAACCTTGTTACGACTTTTACTTCCTCTAAATGATCAAGTTTGGTCATCTTTCCAACAGACCGGCGCAACCGAAAGGCCGCGCCGGACATCGGTCCGAAGACCTCACTAAATCATTCAATCGGTAGTAGCGACGGGCGGTGTGTACAAAGGGCAGGGACGTAATCAACGCGAGCTTATGACTCGCGCTTACTGGGAATTCCTCGTTCAAGGGGAACAATTGCAAGCCCCTATCCCAATCACGAAAGAAGTTCCACGGGTTACCCAGTCTTTTCAGACAGGGATAAAGACACGCTGCTTCCTTCAGTGTAGCGCGCGTGCGGCCCCGGACATCTAAGGGCATCACAGACCTGTTATTGCTCTGTTTCGTGCGGCTAGGAGCCGCTTGTCCCTCTAAGAAGGTTGTAAGGTGCTGGGAACCCCGCACCTATTTAATAGGCTAGAGTCTCGTTCGTTATCGGAATTAACCAGACAAATCGCTCCACCAACTAAGAACGGCCATGCACCACCATCCACCGAATCAAGAAAGAGCTCTCAATCTGTCAATCCTCCCAGTGTCCGGGCCGGGTAAGTTTTCCCGTGTTGAGTCAAATTAAGCCGCAGGCTCCACTCCTGGTGGTGCCCTTCCGTCAATTCCTTTAAGTTTCAGCTTTGCAACCATACTTCCCCCGGAACCCAAATACTTTGGTTTCCCGGAAGCTGCCCGCCGAGTCATTTGAGTAACTCAGGCGGATCGCTGGTTGGCATCGTTTATGGTCAGAACTAGGGCGGTATCTGATCGCCTTCGAACCTCTGACTTTCGTTCTTGATCAAAGAAAACATTCTTGGCAAATGCTTTCGCAGTAGTTCGTCTTGCGACGGTCCAAGAATTTCACCTCTAGCGCCGCAATACGAATGCCCCCGTCTGTCCCTCTTAATCATTACCTCGTATTCCAAAAACCAACAGAACAGAAACGAGGTCTTGTTCTATTATTCCATGCAAGTTTATTCAGGCGACTCGCCTGCGTTGAGCACTCTAATTTTTTCAAAGTAAAAGCACCGGCCTTCTCGAGGCACACAATGAAGTGCACCAAGAAAGGACCGGCATGATGTTCAGTCCGAGCCGTCGCATCGGGTAGATGCACTACTCGTCTGGAACTGAGATCCAACTACGAGCTTTTTAACCGCAGCAGCTTTAGTATACGCTATTGGAGCTGGAATTACCGCGGCTGCTGGCACCAGACTTGCCCTCCAATTGATCCTCGTTAAAGGATTTAGAGTGTACTCATTTCAATTACGGGGCCTCAAAAGAGTCCCGTATTGTTATTTTTCGTCACTACCTCCCCGTGCCGGGAGTGGGTAATTTGCGCGCCTGCTGCCTTCCTTGGATGTGGTAGCCGTTTCTCAGGCTCCCTCTCCGGAATCGAACCCTGATTCTCCGTTACCCGTAACAACCATGGTAAGCAAGTAACCTACCATCGAAAGTTGATAAGGCAGACACTTGAAAGAAACGTCGCCGGCTCGTGGCCATGCGATCAGCACAAAGTTATCCAGAGTCACCACACAATACGGGCCGAAACCCGATCGATCTTGGTCTAATAAAAGCACCCGTCGCCCAAAGGGCTTCAGGCTCACTGCATGTATTAGCTCTAGAATTGCCACAGTTATCCAAGTAGGAAGAAACGATCTAAGGAACCATAACTGATTTAATGAGCCATTCGCGGTTTCGCCTTATTTCGGCATGTACTTAGACATGCATGGCTTAATCTTTGAGACAAGCATATGATTACTGGCAGGATCAACCAGGTAATCGTTCAACTGCGCGTCCAGCCATGCCGGACGCCGTTGTTGCGACGCCGAGGCCACCTTCAGGCGCCTCAGCACGCTTCGTTTTTGCAAAGCCCACCTCTTTGCACAGTCCGAGATGACGGCGTTCGAGCTCGCTACGGCGCCCTCCCCGCAGGGCTGGGTATCGCCACGCGGCAAGAAGCACGCACACTCTCGATAGATTCGTTGCGTCGACTCGGTCACGGCTTGCGGGATTTGCCATCAGCCCGCAGCACTGGTGGACCGATCGGCGCTTGCAACGTAGCCGAGACGGCAAAGCCGCCAAGCGACGGGTCACGCCCGCGCCTTCGGCGCTTTCTTATTTGACTCGTCCGAGGACGATGCGGAACACACCTCGATATCGTGGATACGGCGTCGTCCGACAACCAGCCCCTAACGCATCAAGCGGATGAGGCTGCAGACGATTGCCGAGGGATCCACGGGAGAGGCTCCGGGGACACGCTTGACGGGCACGGAGCCCGCCGCATATCAGACACCCAGGTCGCACGCACTCGGGGGGCGACTGCACTCCAACCCCCATATAATAGCAGCGATAAGTACCCAGACCTCCATGGGGCCGTACTCGTGGCATTTTCGACGGGGATTTGGCGGAAATCGTGCCGCACCTTGACGAACTTTGAAAGTTTACGTCGGCTGCACAGGGCCGAAGTCGTGAAAACCAACACCGCGCAAGAGGGTCGTGATCGTCAATGTTTCGCCAGCGGCGAGTACGGCTTCGCGAATATTCACGTGCCTGAACCACCGCGCATCCTGTGCTGACTTTCACGGCGAACGAGCTTTCCGCTGCCGCACTTTCTCTGCAAACGTTGTGCCACGCACGGTGCTGTGCTCCATGACCGTTGTTTTGGACGGTGGCTTGCGTACTCGTCGGCGTATTTCCACCTCTCGCGTGCACCACGGTGCCCCAGCTCACCGATTCAAGGCAAACGTGCGAGCCGCTTTCGGTATTTCCACGGAAAAGTTGCGCTGAACGTGGCTTGCGCGCGCCGCCCCGGCTGACGCGGTTTCGGACTTTGTCTCTGCGAGCGGTCGCGTACTCGTCGGCGCAATTCCCGACGTCGCCGCAGTGCGTGAATCGCACAAAACGCACCCGGACACCACAAATTGAAAAGTGGTACGATGTCGGCCGGGGCCGCATACCTCTATATAATAGCAGCGATAAGTACCCAGACCTCCATGGGGCCGTACTCGTGGCCGCCGGCGGCAGTTAGCGCCGAAAGAAATTCCTCATTTTTGCTTTTCAAGCCGTGTTTCCACCTCTCGCGTGCACCACGGTGCCCCAGCTCACCGATACAAGGCAAACGTGCGAGCCGCTTTCGGTATTTCCACGGAAAAGTTGCGCTGAACGTCGCTTGCGCGCGCCGCCCCGGCTGACGAGCTTTCGGACTTTGTCTCTGCGAGCGGTCGCGTACTCGTCGGCGCAATTCCCGACGTCGCCGCAGTGCGTGAATCGCACAAAACGCACCCGGACACCACAAATTGAAAAGTGGTACGATGTCGGCCGGGGCCGCATACCTCTATATAATAGCAGCGATAAGTACCCAGACCTCCATGGGGCCGTACTCGTGGCCGCCGGCGGCAGTTAGCGCCGAAAGAAATTCCTCATTTTTGCTTTTCAAGCCGTGTTTCTGCCTCTCGCGTGCACCACGGTGCCCCAGCTCACCGATACAAGGCAAACGTGCGAGCCGCTTTCGGTATTTCCACGGAAAAGTTGCGCTGAACGTCGCTTGCGCGCGCCGCCCCGGCTGACGAGCTTTCGGACTTTGTCTCTGCGAGCGGTCGCGTACTCGTCGGCGCAATTCCCGACGTCGCCGCAGTGCGTGAATCGCACAAAACGCACCCGGACACCACAAATTGAAAAGTGGTACGATGTCGGCCGGGGCCGCATACCTCTATATAATAGCAGCGATAAGTACCCAGACCTCCATGGGGCCGTACTCGTGGCCGCCGGTGGCAGTTAGCGCCGAAAGAAATTCCTCATTTTCTCTTTTTAAGCCGTCTTTCCACCTCTCGCGTGCACGACGGTGCCCCAGCTCACCGATACAAGGCAAACGTGCGAGCCGCTTTCGGTATTTCCACGGAAAAGTTGCGCTGAACGTCGCTTGCGCGCGCCGCCCCGGCTGACGAGCTTTCGGACTTTGTCTCTGCGAGCGGTCGCGTACTCGTCGGCGCAATTCCCGACGTCGCCGCAGTGCGTGAATCGCACAAAACGCACCCGGACACCACAAATTGAAAAGTGGTACGATGTCGGCCGGGGTTGCATACCTCTATATAATAGCAGCGATAAGTACCCAGACCTCCATGGGGCCGTACTCGTGACCGCCGGCGGCAGTTAGCGCCGAAAGAAATTCCTCATTTTTGCTTTTCAAGCCGTGTTTCCACCTCTCGCGTGCACCACGGTGCCCCAGCTCACCGATACAAGGCAAACGTGCGAGCCGCTTTCGGTATTTCCACGGAAAAGTTGCGCTGAACGTCGCTTGCGCGCGCCGCCCCGGCTGACGAGCTTTCGGACTTTGCCTCTGCGAGCGGTCGCGTACTCGTCGGCGCAATTGCCGACGTCGCCGCAGTGCGTGAATCGCACAAAACGCACCCGGACACCGCAAATTGAAAAGTGGTACGATGTCGGCCGGGGCCGCATAGCTCTATATAATAGCAGTGATAAGTACCCAGACCTCCATGGGGCCGTACTCGTGGCCGCCGGCGGCAGTTAGCGCCGAAAGAAATTCCTCATTTTCTCTTTTCAAGCCGTCTTTCCACCTCTCGCGTGCACCACGGTGCCCCAGCTCACCGATACAAGGCAAACGTGCGAGCCGCTTTCGGTATTTCCACGGAAAAGTTGCGCTGAACGTCGCTTGCGCGCGCCGCCCCGGCTGACGAGCTTTCGGACTTTGCCTCTGCGAGCGGTCGCGTACTCGTCGGCGCAATTGCCGACGTCGCCGCAGTGCGTGAATCGCACAAAACGCACCCGGACACCGCAAATTGAAAAGTGGTACGATGTCGGCCGGGGCCTGCATAGCTCTATATAATAGCAGTGATAAGTACCCAGACCTCCATGGGGCCGTACTCGTGGCCGCCGGCGGCAGTTAGCGCCGAAAGAAATTCCTCATTTTCTCTTTTCAAGCCGTCTTTCCACCTCTCGCGTGCACCACGGTGCCCCAGCTCACCGATACAAGGCAAACGTGCGAGCCGCTTTCGGTATTTCCACGGAAAAGTTGCGCTGAACGTCGCTTGCGCGCGCCGCCCCGGCTGACGAGCTTTCGGACTTTGTCTCTGCGAGCGGTCGCGTACTCGTCGGCGCAATTCCCGACGTCGCCGCAGTGCGTGAATCGCACAAAACGCACCCGGACACCACAAATTGAAAAGTGGTACGATGTCGGCCGGGGTTGCATACCTCTATATAATAGCAGCGATAAGTACCCAGACCTCCATGGGGCCGTACTCGTGACCGCCGGCGGCAGTTAGCGCCGAAAGAAATTCCTCATTTTTGCTTTTCAAGCCGTCTTTCCACCTCTCGCGTGCACCACGGTGCCCCAGCTCACTGATACAAGGCAAACGTGCGAGCCGCTTTCGGTATTTCCACGGAAAAGTTGCGCTGAACGTCGCTTGCGCGCGCCGCCCCGGCTGACGCAGTTTCGGACTTTGTCAACACGGGCGCTCGCCGCTTTGTCAGCGCCATCTCTTAACTGTGCGCCCTGTTTGAACGGCTACTAGCGTTCTGGAAAGCGTCCGTCCGAATTGATACACCACTTTGGCCTCGGTAGCGCTGCGATTTATGCTTCAAATTTGCGTGAAACGCTGCTTGCGCTTCCCGCCCCTGCTGATGCGATTTCGGATTTTGTAGCTGCAGGCGGGCTGTAGCTATAAAATTTGTGTGAATGCATCTGCGCGAAGCAAGTGCCCCGCTTGGTCCTCTTGCGGCATTTAACGTGAGTGTAATTCTTTCAGTTAATATGCAATACGAAGCCTCGAGCCACTTGGTATTATTGGAGGGACAGTGAGACCAATTTTGTTTAGAAATTGTTTAGAAACGATGAGGACGTGCACCTTCCAGCCATCTGCCTTCCCCATCATAAAGCGTCCTTGCTGCGCGTAATTGGAACAAACGCTTTTCCGGGTGCCATTCAATGCAAACACACCTGTTTCTTTGCGTAAAAAAAAAAAAAATACAGATAATACTGCGGTTTTGCGTGCCAAAACCGCGGTCTGATTATGAGGCACGCCGTAGTGGACAACTCCGAAATAAATTAGACTACCTGGGGTTCTTTAACGTGCTCCTACACCTTAGTGCACGGTTTATTTTTTTTTCTGCCCCAACGAAAAGCGGCTGCCGTGGCTGGGATTCGATCCCATGACCTCGCGCTCAGTAGCCAAACGCTATACCCACTGAGCAAACACGGCTGGTTTGTTTCTTTGTGTATTTGCTTTTGTTAGCTGTCTTTTTTTTTCAGTTTAGTTGTAACTGCTTTGCTGTTTATTCACTGTCATATACAAGGTATAATAAAGCAAGCCACTTTTTGTTTCTTCTTTTTTTTTTTGTATTTCTTGCCAAGAGGTTCGAGCTGTTTTTATTCCCCGGCCGCCACTGTCATCATGAAATCGAGTGTTACCTTGCGCCGTCTAGGTTTTTTACGCAATGGCGACGGACTTCGCGCTTGCTATTTCCGTAGATAGGTGGCGGTAACGTGTTTTCGCATCCATATCAACAGTCACTGGCCACCGCTGGTATTATTTAAACAAGTGTTCCAGCTTTCTTACGCTATGACGCACTTCGGCGTTCTTATTTCCGTACATCCATGACGTGATTTTGACTCTTTCAGTGTGGGCGCTCCTGTGTGTGTGTGCGCGCGCGCGTGCGTGCTTGCGTACGTGCGTGCGTGTATATACGTACATACATACATTTATACAGGATTTTTATGTGACTAGAACCGATGATGTTATTGACAGCGGGCAGCCACAACTCAATGAAACCAATGACATATGTGTTGCTGTCATGTGACGCTCCTTATGTTAAGTTTTATGTTGCGCCTAATTAGTTAATCAATAAGGATTAATTGCGGAAAATGTTTATTATTCACTTTAGGGCCAATTACGTTTCATTTCGTTCTTGAGGGCATTTCAAAACGACCCATCTTTTTTTTTTTTTTTTTTTTTTTTTTTTTGCAGCCACACACATCCAGTGTGGTGAATTATTCCGGCGTTTATTGAAAGCCCGCGAAATGTGAAATAACCCCACGTGACTGAGCTTATGTGCTACTCTATTGCGTGCACACACACACAGTCACTCACACACGCATATATATACGGGGGGCTTCAGCGAACACTTTCAAAAACTCTTCAATAGTGCCTGTGGCAGAATGCCCAAGTCTAGTTCATGAGCTGGTCTGCTCTAAGTGGCGGACATTACTTGCACAAGCAATTGAAATGCTTAGCCGAATAATAATGAAACAGTCACTAATTAGGTTAACTAATTACCTGATGGACCACGTTGGAATGTACAAATTGTAGCCGTGGAGTTTGCAAGGCGGATCCACTCGAAACGAATTCTCGGGATGACAACAGTTTCGAGATATTGATGTAGATAATAATGAAAGCAGCTCTCGCGTGCACCACGGTGCCCCGGCTCACCGATTCAAGGAAAACGTGAGAGCCGCTTTTGATATTACCACGGACAAGTTGCACGGAACGTCGCTTGCACGCGCCGCCCGGCTAATGTTGTTTAGGACTTTCTCAACACGGGCGCTCGCCGCTTTGTCAGCGCCATCTCTTAACTGTGCGCCCTGTTTGAACGGCTACTAGCGTTCTGGAAAGCGTCCGTCCGAATTGATACACCACTTTGGCCTCGGTAGCGCTGCGATTTATGCTTCAAATTTGCGTGAAACGCTGCTTGCGCGTCCCGCCCCTGCTGATGCGATTTCGGATTTTGTAGCTGCATGCGGGCTATAGCTATAAAATTTGGGCGAATGCACCTGCGCGAAGCAAGTGCCCCGCTTGGTCCTTTTGCGGCATTTAACGTGAGTGTAATTCTTTCAGTTAATATGCAATACGAAGCCTCGAGCCACTTGGTATTATTGGAGGGACAGTGAGACCAATTTTGTTTAGAAATTGTTTAGAAACGATGAGGACGTGCACCTTCCAGCCATCTGCCTTCCCCATCATAAAGCGTCCTTGCAGCGCGTAATTGGAACAAACGCTTTTTCGGGCGCCCTTCAATGCAAACACACCTGTTTCTTTGCGTAAAAAAAAAGCAGATAATACTGGGGTTTTGCGTGCCAAAACCGCGGTCTGATTATGAGGCACGCCGTAGTGGACAACTCCGAAATAAATTAGACTACCTGGGGTTCTTTAACGTGCCCCTAAACCTTAGTGCACGGTTTATTTTTTTTTCTGCCCCAACGAAAAGCGGCTGCCGTGGTGGGGATTCGATCCCATGACCTCGCGCTCAGTAGCCAAACGCTATACCCACTGAGCAAACACGGCTTTTTTTTTCTTTATTTCCGGATTTTGTCAAGTACACGTCACACAGGAATTCATATCTCTGAATTCAACATAACTAGACAAATCTCTACACGTACTAAAAACGGGACTGACAGCATGTCCCGTGTAGCTTGGTTAGTAAGGTTTAGTCTCCAATAATTTTTCAATCATATGCAACCATTCAGGTGGCTCGTTAAGAGCCTTGAACACATCTCTAACATATGTAATAGTTTCAGCAAAATATATCTTCGCTGGCTTGGGATCAACATGTTCGTGTCTGATATCCATTCTTGTTTTCCAGACACTATGCATGGTAACCAGCATCATCATATCACATGGCACGCCTCCTGTTTGTTCAAAAGGCAAGAACCGAATTCCGAATGGCGTGAGCGGGAAGTCCTTTTTAAAGGTCCTCTGTAAGACGTCCCACAAGAAAATTGAATCCGAGCAATCTAAGAAAATGTGTTCAATTGTTTCTGGCTTATTGCATATCATACAATTTACACCCCAAGGTAGATAAATACCTTTTTCTTTTAACCATGGTTTAACAGGGAGCGTGCCACTGTGCAGCAGAAAGAAAAATGTTTTAGTTGATGCTCTGATAGGCATTTTCTTTACACGTTTCAGTACATCCCGTTCAGGTCCTAATGCATACTTTGCCCGATACAAAGGTACAGGGCATAACACGTCAACTAAATCCTTATACAGTTGTTTTTTGGTTACTAATGACAAATAATCGAGCGAAAAATGCACTTTGAGAAAGCGAACAGCATGAACAACTTCTTTCAAGAATCCTTTCGGTGCTACATGCGGTGCGTGAAAGGACGATGCAATGTACTCCGGCAGCGCATCCCGCAGGCGCACTTGCATGACCGTACGTAAAAAATCATCACTTTGATCGCGCAAGAAAAAATATCGTGAAACAATCTGCTTAAGGAACAAATGCGAAAGGCCAAGTCCGCCCTTCTTAACAGAGTGAAACAGATTTATCCTGCCGGTCCGCTCCCAAGTGGATCTCCAGATAAAGATAGCAAAGACTCGGTGAATCTTTTGCACGCACATTCTCGACATGCATAGCACTTGTAGCATATAAAGAATTTTGGCCACTAGAAACACATTGCAAACCGTTGCGCGTGCAAATATCGACAGGTCGCATCCACCCCATTTTGTTGTTTGTGTCTTAATGTGTTCCATTTGGTCAGTCCACTGTTCGGCATTTTCGTTATAGCACCCTTAATGGGATGCCCAGGTACTTGGACGGAGAAGTGCTAAAGTTGATCCCTTCAATTTGGTCTGGTCTGGATTCCCAAGTCCCGTGCCAAAATCCTAGACACTTTTGCCAGCTAATGGCGCTTCCAGTGAGTCTACAGAAGGCTCTTGCGTCACTGACCGCCTCTTTTATGCTCTCTTTATTTTCACAAAAAATCGCGATGTCATCTGCATATGCCAAAACCTTTATTTCATGCGATAAAAACTGATATCCGGTTATTTTTTTATTGTTCAGCACTCTTAAACAAATGGCTCTAAATAAATAGCAAGCAATAAGGCTGAGGCGGGGCATCCTTGACGGACACTAGAACGTACGGTTATGTCTTCGCTGAGTTTTTTGTTGATTACAAGTTTAGTCTGACAATTATCATATGCCATTTTCACACCGTCGCTTATTACCGCGCCTACATTGACATAATCCAGCAGTGCAAAAAGTATGCTATGACACACCCTGTCAAATGCCTTTTCCAAATCTAATTGAATCATGGCTATACGGCCACCTGACATTTCACAGCACTCTAAAACTGTTCTTGCAGTATGAATATTGTTAAAGATACTTCTTCCTCTTATTCCGCACGTTTGGTGTGCACCAACAATACCGGTAATTACTGTTTGAAGTCTTGTTGCAATGACCTTCATATACACTTTATAGTCGACATTTGTCAGAGTTATGGGCCTGTAATTTTCCACCGACTGCAATCTCTCAGGGTCTTCAGTTTCGGTATAAGTATAATATGGCTTTTCTTGAAAGATATGGGCAATTGTTTAACGATCATAGGCCTCTGTTATAGTACGATGAAGCATTTCTGACATTTCTGCCTTGAAAAAACTTGTAAAAGGCTGCCCCGATGCCGTCTGGTCCAGGTGTCTTGCCGTTACTAAGGTCATCAATCGCTTGCTGAACTTCCTTTATTGTGATGGGTCTTTCAAGATCGTTTTTAACGTCCCTCGTCTAGTTTGGGCATGAGCGCCAGAAACTCTTTTACAAACGGATCTTGCATTTCAACTTCGTTGCCCAACAATCTTCGGTACCGTTCAAGAAAAGCCATTTCGATAACCTTCTGGTCTGACGAAACCATGTCCTGATATCGTATTTCTTTAATCACGTTTCTTGTGGCATACCTCTTTTCTTCAGCGAGCGCGCGTTTGGTGGGTGCTTCGCCCACCAAGAACCTTTCCGCACGTGCCCTTACCACGGCGCCTTTATATCTTTCCTCCGCAATGCATTCCATCTGTCTTTTCACTTCTTTAATTTCTTTTCTAAACAATCCGGGTATCGTGCTATCTGCATTTAAAAGATAATCAAGTGTGGCTTGTAGCTCGTTTTCTTTTTGTCTTTCTTTGTACCGTATGATGCTTGACCTCTCAATTGCACACATTTTAACTTCACTTTTAAAATTCTCCCAAACCGCGCTAAAACATGTATCAATAAGCAAAGCCTCTTTACACTTTTGACCCACCAGTTTAACAAACGTTTCGTCTTTCAAAAGGTTTTCATTTAATTTCCATAGATCCCAGTTAAATGCAGTTGTTTTTCTTTTATTTCCTATTTGAACATTACAAGACTATGGTCACTGAAGCTAACGTGTTTAACTATGTAGTTGCTACACAATGATAAAATACTAGCGGAAATATACGCACGGTCTAATCTAGCGTGGCTTTGAAGCTGAAAGTGCGTAAACTGCACATGATTCCCACGAAGAACATCACCAACGTCTACAAGGTCACAGTTTTCTGTTAAAGCACGAAGCTGTAGTGCACTTTTATCACGGATGGGCTTATTATTAGCCGTGTCTTCGGGCATGCAAACGCAGTTAAAATCTCCTAGTAACATTACAATTCTATCACACTCTAAGAAAGTACCTACGTAATCAAAAAAGCATTTTCTGTCGGAGCAGGTATTAGGTGCGTATACGCAAATAATTCGCCATTTTTTACCATGCAAAGCAAAATCACAAAGCGCTAATCTGCCGTCTTGTGAAGTTGTAACACTTTCTTCAATAATACCAATTGACCTTTTTAAAAAGATAACACATCCCCCAGATTTTCCAACGGCATGGCACACGCAGACATTAAAGTTTGCTTTATAATTATCAATCATGCGGTCAGTCTGCTCCTCGCTCTCAATTTTTGATTCTTGTAGCGCTAAGATGTCCAAGTCATTTTCAGTTAACAGCCGTTTTAACTGAACTTGTCTCTTTCTTGCCGTCAACCCTCTTACGTTAAGCGTACCTATGCCGAAACGCTGACGCTGATCTCGAAATCATTGAAAGCGATGGGTCAAGCCGACCGCACTGCGATTGGTTCATGTTTCCCGGACTCAGACTTACAGTCTCTCGCCGTCCTTCAAGAAGTGGCCTCGCTGTTTGAGGCGAGGTCGAAGCGTCTTCCTTAGCGTCACACATTGGCGACACTCGCTGCTTGTCCGTCCGTTGTTCAGCCTCTTAGTCGTATTCCGAACAGCAGCCCCGCTAACGCGGAGGCACTGTCGGTGCCGCTCTTTTATCTGGCGGCACGTTGGGTTTCACTTTAAAGGAACTTCTTCTGACGACTGCCGTCTTCGGGAGTGGCTCACCTGCAGAGGCTTCGTCACTGTTGCCGATGTCTCAGACCCTTCACGCGGCCTCTTTGAGATCGCGGAAGTGGCGCTTTTCCCTCCGTCTTTGTCGGCTTCTTCCTTGTTAGGCTCGACCGCATAGGTATCCATCGCGGTCGCAGGAGCACTTGTGTTCCAACGGCTTTGTCGTCTTCTGTTGGCTCTTGTAGGTCATTGACCTTACCGTCCTCACTGTCTTTCGTTTCTCCAGCTTTTTCAAGCGACGGTTCCGCTGATGGTTGGCTTCCAGAACTTGATGGAACACCGCCCCACTGGTGGTTTCCTCCGCGTCGGCCTGGTCCATGAGGTGCTCATTCACGGTGTCATTTCTGCCAACCCCTGTTACGTTGGCGTAACTACGCACGCACTGGGTCTCGTCGTGGACCGTAACGACGACAGAGCCCGCAGCGTGGAACTCGGCACTCGCGCCGTATGTGGCCGGTGCCGTGGCACCGGAGGCAGAGCGGCGGTCTGCCTGGTACTGTGCACTAGTGCATGGTCCTCACCGACGCGGAGTTGATGTGGCAGGTCTTCCACGGTGTAGCCAGCCTTCAGGCGCAGTGACACTAGACGCGTGTGCGAACCTTTGTCATTGCAGCCTGCCACACGCCACTTCTCCCTCGATATCTCGCTAATGGTGCCGTAAGGCGCCAGGGCGATCCTCACGTCTTCGTCTGGGGTGGTATGCAGAAGCCAGTACAGCTTTATCCTGATGTCTTGGTTGCAAGGGTCTATCACAACACACCGATGATCCTTAACGCTGAAGGTTGGGGTTGACAAAATCTTCTGCTTGGCTTTTCCGTCCTTGAATGTTATCGCCCACACGTGGTTCATTTGGTAGGCTCCGAGGGAGGGCCACAACTTCCGGCATGAGCTACAGACGGCCTAAAGCATCTCGGAAGTGCTCGACTCGATAGGGCCTTGCTTTTACATCAGCGTGCAAAAAAAACAGTAGTCGTTACGGTCGTACCTGAAGGCAACTGCGGCAAAATAATCTGATATTCCTGCGTTGTCATATCATTCAACCTGTTTCCGCGACCCTGCTGGGCCGCTGTAACCGCCCCTGAGGAGCAAGACATTCCGCGTCCGCACCGAACGGTAGCCGGAAGTAGAATCATTAGGCCACGCGGACACATAGGACATTTTGCGCCACCTTCGTTAAATGCGTGTTCGGCAAGCTGTAAATAAAATTTTTCAAAACCAACGTCCGCGACAGGACTCGAACCTGCAGTCTTCTGATCCGAAGTCAGACGCCTTATCCATTACGCCACGCGGACACATAGACATTTTGCGCCACCCTTCGTTAAATGCGTGTTCGGCAACAGTAAATAAAGATTTTCAACCAACGTCCGCGACAGGACTCGAACCTGCAGTCTTCTGATCCGAAGTCAGACGCCTTATCCATTAGGCCACGCTTTTTTTTTTATTTATTGCCGGTCTTTGACAATTTACAGAGCACACACTAGAGAACATAGCACAAAATAACTACAAAACATATTGAAAAACAGAAAAGCCACCTGTCCTACATGGACTGGCGTTGTCTATCTAAAATTCTTTAAAGCTGTCAAAGGTTCTAGCCTCGACAGCCAATCGGGTACACAATCTTGTGTTTTCTTCATTGCAATAAAGCGAGACATACTCTCTCGAAAATAAATGCGTGCAGGCCTAGCGTCTGGGTCGCAATGGTACCCAGCCATCCTCGCCCGCCATAAACAGTGGAGGCCCTGGAGCATTATTAAATCGTATGGAACTCCGTCCTCATTGTTTATCGCTAGGTACCTTATCCCATGCGGACTCAATGGAAAATCCTTCTTCATTGTCCGTTTTAGGACGTCCCAGAAGTAGACACCTTCCCAGCAATGCATGAACACATGATCTATGGTTTCAGGTTGCTTGCAGATCAAGCAATATGAGCCCCATGGTACCAGGAAGCCACGTTCTTCCATGAATGATTTCACTGACAGTGTTCCTGAGTGTAGCCTAAAAAAGAATGTTTTTACCCCAGTAGGCACCTCCATTCTTTTCACCCGTTTAAGGACATCCTGTCCTGGTCCTCCACTGTATACCGCTCTGTGCAATGGCACTGGGAAAACTAATATCGCATACATCTCTATATAACTGTCTTTCTTTTCACGCCAGATAAATATCGAAAGAAAAACGCACAGAAAGAAAGCGCACACTATCGACTAACTTCTTTAGATAGCCGCGAATCGTTCCTGGCATACTGTTGGTACTAACAATGAGTGCCGGCAAAGCGGCTCTTAACCTGAGCTGTAATACCGTACGCAGAAAATGGATCGCGCACATCCCGAAAAAACAAAAATCTATTGACAAGCTGTCGTACAAAAAGATGCGCCAAGCCCAGGCCACCTTCCTTCACCCGCCTGAACAGTTTGTTCGGCTACATCTTTCCCAGTTGGAGTCCCAGATAAAAACGGCGAACACTCTGTGCAATCTTTGCACATTTACCCTTGAACAAACAACGTCTGCATGACGTACCATAACTTCGTAATGAAAAACAAATTACATACAGTTGCCCTTGCGAAAATGGACAGGTTGATTCCTTTCCACCTGTCTGCTTTTTCTTTTGTTTCTTTTATTTGGTTCGTCCAGTATTCCTCGCTCTGTTTGTAGCTATCCAAGGGAACACCGAGATACTTGGTAGGGGTTTTCACCCAGCTCACATTCGCAAAGTTGTCCGGGGCCGAGGACCACTCTCCGTGCCACAAACCGAGGGACTTACCCCAGTTCACTTTACTGCCCGTTACATCACAAAACTGTTTCACCACGCGTATTGTTTCCGTTACGCTTTCTCTGTTTGTACAACACACGGCGATATCATCTGCATATGCCAGGAGCTTGACTTCTGTGGCTGCCAAGCTATAACCGCGTATTTGATCGTTCTCAGTTATCGCCAAACACATCGTTTCAATGTAAACTGCAAACAAAAGAGGACTGAGGGGGCAGCCTTGACGCACAGAACGCATGACGTTAATGGGGGCCCCCAATGATTTATTCACAATTAAACGTGTTGTGCAGTTCTGATACGCCAATGCCACTCCCTCAGTGATGATGGCACCTACATTAACGTGATCCAGAATGGCAACAAAATATCATGAGACACACAGTCAAAAGCTTTCTCTAGGTCAAGCTGGAGTACTGCGACGCCATCGTAAGTGAGGTCACAGCACTCGAGCACGCACCGCATCGTAGTGAATATTCGAAAAAATTGACCTCCCTTTGATCCCACACGTTTGGTGGTCTGCGACGATTTCTTTGATGACGCTTGAAGTCTGGCTGCCAAAACCTTCATGAAAATCTTATAGTCGACATTGGTTAAAGATATCGGCCTATATGATATCACGAGCCTAAGTTTCTCCGCTTTGTCACTCTTAGGTATCAAGATGGTATGCGCTTTACCAAAAGAAGGTGGCAAAGCTTTGTTCACATACGCATCGTTAAACAGGCCTGTTAGCAGGGGCGAAAGTTCTTTCTTGAAGGCTTTATAAAAACACGCGCTCAGACCGTCAGGTCCGGGTGATTTGCCATTGTTCAAATTCATTTATTGCTTTTACGACTTCGTGTTCTCTTATAGTCCCTTACTAATCGGTCCTTCGTGTCGTCACTCAATCGCGGCATGCGACTGAGAAAGACCCTTTTGAACTCATCTACATTAGCTTCTTGATATGCAACAGTGACTGGTAATACTCTAAAAACGCTCGGCCTATGCTCTTATTGTCTTCGACGAGTGTGCTATTCTACGAGATCTTATCGACATGATTACGTCGACCATGAGCTTTTTCAAGTCCTAGTGCCCTTTTGGTGGGCGTCTCCCCCGCTACTAATGCGTTTGCTCTTGCGCGCACAATCGCACCTTGATAGCGTTCTTTGTCCAACTGTTCGATTTTTTCTTTAATGGTTCGCATATCTTGCTTATACGCCCCTGGCTCTTCGCACTCCAGCGCTATCAGCTGATTAAGTATCTTTCGTAAGTCTCGTTCTTTCATTTCCCTTTCAAACTTTAAGCAGCTCGACCTTTCTATTGCTTTCATTTTTACCTTTTGTTTGAACCATTCCCATTTCTCTGCTATGGTTTCAGTACTTTCATCGCATACTTCCATAACGGCCTCATGTATTGCCTCTACAAATGGCTCGTCTTTTAGTAGTAAGGCATTCATTTTCCATAGTTCCCAGTTAAAAGATGATTCCTTCTTCTTCATACCGATGTGACACTTCACCAAGCAGTGATCTGAGAACGACACAGGTGCGACAGAATAACTGTGACACATTGGAATCATGTCTTGTGACATGTACAAGCGGTCTAACCGCGCATGACTACTGCCTTGAAATCGTGTATACATCACCTCCCGCTCCCCCTCCAGACAGTCACATACATCGTCTAGTTCACTATCACTAATCAACTTAGAAAGTATGTGACTGCTTTTATCTCGAATACCGGCATTATTGGATCGATCCCGAGCCCTCAAACACAGTTGAAATCCCCCAACAAAATCATGCACTTATCACGGCTAATGTACTGAAAAAGATTCGAAAAAAATACAGCACGCTCTTCTACAACATTTGGCGCATATATGCACATAACTCTGAATTCGACTCCACCACAAACAAAGTCGCAAACGACCATTCTTCCCGTCTGACATGAAAATACACTTTCAACCACAAGGTCGGGTAACTTCTTAATAAACAGGACGCATCCAGCTGACGTCCCCTACCGCGTGGCTCACCACCGCATAATATCTGGTCGTGAAACGCCTCACCATGCTCCCGGTCTCCCTCCTCCCCGTCTACCTTGGTCTCCTGGACAGCTAGAACGTCTATGTCTTGGTCAGTGGCCAACCAGTAGGACTTGACTCTGCCTACGCCTAGCCGCCAGCCCTCTAACGTTTAGAGTTGCAATACTGAGTGACGGATTAGGAGCCATGATGAACTAGAGAATGAGGTAGGCCCGGAGCATGGTGCTTACCCCTCACGACCAGCCGTCGGCTAGCCGTCTCCGGGACCGCCCGTTTCTCGTCGTTGTTTGTCTGCTGGGCTTGGTCCCCAGGCTTTCTGTCGGACGGAACGTTCGGCTTTGGTTTGAAGCTCGAGCGCCTCCCAAGAGGCGATTTCGCCGGCGGCCCATCACTGGAGCTGGTTGCCGCGTTGTCCTTGTCCTCAGCCTCATCACGGGGACGCTTGAAGGTGGCTCCGAGACTAGCAGCCCGGTCACCGTCGATAGCGGCCTCGCCCTGTTGCATCGCTCCATCGTCGTCGTCTCCTTCGTCTTCACTTGCGCCTTCTTTTGCATGGACAGCTTCCGCGTCGACCCGTGCCGGCGCAGTCACTTGCTCCGTAGTTCCCTTTCCGTTGGCGTCAACGCCTCCGGTACCGACCCAGCACCTGTCGCTGGGTGCACAAGGTCTCCGGCTCCCTTAGCAGCGTCTTCGGTCTCGACCACATCCATGACGAGTTCTGCTGCCTCTTGACTCGCGGCTGGGTCAGTTGCGGTAGCGTAGGTCTTGACGCATTCGGTGTCAATGTGCCCGTAACGTCGGCACCGGGAGCAGCGGGGCACCTTACACTCCCTTCGCACGTGCCCAGTGCCTTGGCAGCGGAGGCACTGCATCGGCCGACCGGGTACCACCACCAAGGCCAACTCTCCGGCAACACGTATCTGGTGAGGGATATCTTCCACTTTCAGGCCGCTCTTCAGCTTGAGAAGAACAGTCCTCGTGGTGGAACATTTGTCTGCGACACCTTGGACACGCCACTTCTCTCGACTCACCTCTTCTACCTTGCCGAAGGCCGCCAATGCAGTCCGGACGTTTCCTCGGCCACACCGTGCAGCAGCCAGTGAAGTCTGAGCTTCACCTGCTGATCCTGAGGGTCGACGATCACACATCGTAGCCCCTTCACCTGAAGTTCTTTCAAGGCCAGCAGGCGCTTCGTTGCAGCTGCGTCACTGAGGGTCACCGCCCACACATGATTAACTTGGTAGGCCCCAAGGCACACAATTTCCGGCAGCAGGCTCGTAGGCGTTAGGGCATCCCTAAAATCTTCGACCTTGTAAGGCCCTCGTTAAATGCGTGTTCGGCAAGCTGTAAATAAAATTTTTCAAACCAACGTCCGCGACAGGACTCGAACCTGCAGTCTTCTGATCCGAAGTCAGACGCCTTATCCATTAGGCCACGCGGACACATAGGACATTTTGCGCCACCTTCGTTAAATGCGTGTTCGGCAAGCAGTAAATAAAAATTTTCAAACAACGTCCGCGACAGGACTCGAACCTGCAGTTTCTGATCCGAAGTCAGACGCCTTATCCATTAGGCCACGCGGACACATAGGACATTTTGCGCCACCTTCGTTAAATGCGTGTTCGGCAAAAGTAATAAAAATTTTCAAACCAACGTCCGCGACAGGACTCGAACCTGCAGTCTTCTGATCCGAAGTCAGACGCCTTATCCATTAGGCCACGCGGACACTAGGACATTTTGCGCCACCTTCGTTAAATGCGTGTTCGGCAAGCTGTAAAAAATTTTTCATGCCAACGTCTGCGACAGGACTCGAACCTGCAGTCTTCTGATCCGAAGTCAGACGCCTTATCCATTAGGCCACGCCGACACATAGGACATTTTGCGCCACCTTCGTTAAATGCGTGTTCGGCAAGCTGTAAATAAAATTTTTTACCAACGTCCGCGACAGGACTCGAACCTGCAGTCTTCTGATCCGAAGTCAGACGCCTCATCCATTAGGCCACGCGGACACATAGGACATTTTGCGCCACCTTCGTTAAATGCGTGTTCGGCAAGCTGTAAATAAAATTTTTCATACCAACGTCCGCGACAGGACTCGAACCTGCAGTCTTCTGATCCGAAGTCAGACGCCTTATCCATTAGGCCACGCGGACACATAGGACATTTTGCGCCACCTTCGTTAAATGCGTGTTCGGCAAGCTGTAAATAAAATTTTTCAAACCAACGTCCGCGACAGGACTCGAACCTGCAGTCTTCTGATCCGAAGTCAGACGCCTTATCCATTAGGCCACGCGGACACATAGGACATTTTGCGCCACCTTCGTTAAATGCGTGTTCGGCAACAGTATATAAATTTGCACGCACGTCCGGACAGGACTTCAAACCTGCGAGGGCTTCAAAGGATCCGATTGCAAGATCTATCGCCTTAATTCCACTTAGGCACTGACTGACTTTTTTTTTTCTTATTGCCGGTCGTCGACGTACAAAATACAGGTTACAAATGATAAACGTGCCAGCCAAACCTTTGGCCAACACAGCACTAAAATCTTTCAGTGACACCAGTTCATCGAGTACATACATCCATTGTGGTGGATCAGGCAGTGATTTGTAAGCGTCTCTCACGTAAACAACACTCTCAATGAAGTGTTCTCGCACCGGTATTACAACCAAGTCTGCATGTTCAAATTGCATGCGAGTTTTTCCACATAGCGTGGAGGCCCAGGACCATATGAGGTCGTACGGTACTTGCTCTGAGGTATCTATGGCAAAAAGCGTATCCATACGGGTCCAGGGGTAAGCTGCTTCTTCAGCGTTCTCTGCAGAACGTCCCAGTGAAAGATCGGGTCCCAGCAATCTAGAAAAACATGTTCTATTGTTTCTGGTTTTTTACATAAAAAGCAGTCGGTGTTCCAGGGGATGAAAATACCCTTGCTATGAAGCCAGGTCTTAACGGGAAGTGTGTTTGTATGTAATTTGAAAAAGAAAGACTTAGTTGATGGCCGTACTGGCATTTTCTTACTCTTTTTAGAACGTCCTGTCCGGGGCCTCCACGGTGTGGCGAAGCGGTACAAAGGTACAGGGAGCATCGTGTCCACAAGATCTCTGTACAATTTTTTCTTTGTAACGGTGGACAGATACTGCTGTGAGAAACGCACATTTAACATCCTATATGACATCACCACTTCACGCAGGTATCCTTTCACAGTTCCCGGCATGTTCTGAGCCGACGAAACAACGAATCCCGGAAGAAGTCTGCCCAGCCGTACTTGTACTATTGTTCGAAGAAAGAGATCATTTTGATCCCGCAGAAACACAAAGCGTGACACAATTTGTCGCAAAAACAAGTGAACCAGACCAAGCCCACCTTTCTTGACCGGGAGAAACAAGTTTGTTCGACTCGTCCTCTCCCAGGTAGAGGCCCAATGAAAGTAGCGAAAATGCGGTGAATTTTTTGTACGCTTACCCGCGCAGCACACAACACATTCATAACATACCATATCTTAGAAACTAAAAAGAGGTTGCAAACAGTGGCTCTAGAAAACATTGACAATTGCTTTCCTCTCCAACCGTCAGCCTTTTCCTTTGCTCTCGAAGCTTGGTCGAGCCAGTACGGTTCGGCCTCACGGTAACTTCCGAGAGGCACCCCCAGGTACTGTGTAGGCAACTTTGACCAATTCAATCGAGAAAAGGTCTCCGGCGTGTCTTCCCAACTCCCATGCCAGAAGCCATAACTTTTATCCCAATTTATCTGGGCTCCAGCTGAATCGCAAAATTTTTCGACTACAGTAGTTGCCTCTTTAATGCTGGCTTTATTGTACAGAGAATCGCGATGTCGTCTGCATACGCCAATATTTTAACGTGTGCTGCCTGTAGTCGATAGCCTGCTATGCGGTCGTTGTTTTAATGGCCAAACAGAGTGGCTCGAGATAAGCAGCAAACAGAAGGGGCGAAAGCGGGCATCCTTGACGCACCGACGAGAGCACACGAAAGCTATCGGTGAGCTCCCCATTAACAATGATTCGCGTTGAGCAGTCTTTGTACGCCATCGTTACGCCTTCCGTTATGACACTGCCAACGTTCGTATGTTCGAGTATGCATAGTAGAGCCTTGTGCGAGACGAGGTCGAAGGCTTTCGCCAAATCTATCTGCATCATCGCGACGTAATCGCCAATCGCGTCGCAACACTCTAGCACACTTCGAACCACGTGTACATTTGTTGTAATACTGCGGCCTTTAATGCCACAAGTCTGGTGAGGCCCTACCAATGTTTTGATGACACTTTGCAGTCGTTTCGCTAAAACTTTCGTGAATATTTTATAGTCAACGTTGGCTAGAGTTATCGGGCGATATGAGCCTGGCAACAAACGTTTCTTTTCGTCATCACTCTTCGGGATTAGCACGATATGCGAGGTTGTGAAAGACAAGGGCAATCTTTTTCGGTCATACGCTTCGCTGATAACTAGATGGAGGACATGAGCCAGCGCTGACTTAAACGTTTTATAGAAAGTAGCCCCTAAGCCATCAGGCCCAGGTGCTTTACCGGGCGCCAACTCGTCTATTGCGCACTCTATCTCACTCAGGGTAATGGGATGTTCTAGCCGTGCCTTAACTTCTTCATCGAGCTTTGGCATCAATGAAAGGAATTCCGTCTGGTAGCCATCTTTAGGTTCGCGTGGTTGACCTAAGAAGGCTTTGAAGTGATCGACGATCCCTTGTTTGATGTCGTTTTTGTCGGACGTGATGTCATTGCCTTTAGCTAGCTGGCGGATTTCCTTCCGACATGCGTACCTTTTCTCGTCTGAGAGAGCTCGTTTTGTTGGCGCTTCTCCCGCCCACAGCTTCTCAGACCTTGATCGCACAACGGCGGCTTTGTATTTCTCAGAGTCTATCCTTTCGAGTTCGGCTTTCACTTCCTTTATTTCGTTAACATACACACCAGGCTGGACACTTTCCATGCTGATGAAAAATTGCAGTTGCTGGCGAAGGTTCGTTTCGCCTGTTTCAGGTTATGCCGAAGGACACTGCTTCTTTCAATAGCCATTGTTTTACTTTCTGTTTAAATTCTTCCCATTTAATGGCGAAGCTTGCTAATTCGACTGAAATCAGGCTTTCTAGTTCCTTCGCAACAGCATCAACGAAGCATCGTCATCCAGCAACTGCGCGTTCAATTTCCAGAGGTCCCAGTTAAAGGTGGGTTTGATCTGTCTTTTCCCAAAGGTGGCAGTTACTAAGCAGTGATCGCTATATGCAATGGGTTGCACATCATATTCACTACACAAGGGCACCAATTCGGCTGACACATATAATCTATCTAGCCGAGCGTGGCTATCACGCTGGAAGTGCGTAAACTGCGGTGAGTACCGCTGGCGAAGACACTACCTGATATCTTCCAAGTCGTAATCGTGCACCACTGCATTAGCAATTCAGCACTCCTATCGCGTACGCGTGAAAATTTTGCGCGGTCGTCAGCAGTGCATACACAGTTAAAATCGCCCAGCAGTATTACCACCTTGTCACAGTTTACGTACTCTTCAAGACGCTCAAAGAAGGATCGCCGGTCTGTTTGAATATTCGGTGCGTAGACACAAATGACACGGAAATCCTTATCGCAAAAACAAAAATCAGCCACTAAAAGGCGCCCACTTTCACACGAAAACACTGACTGCACACAATGCCAAAGTTTCTTCGAATGAATACAGCGCAACCACCTGATCCACCAACAGCGTGAGAAACACACACGTCAAGTGCGCACGAAAATTGGACACCATTCTGTCGGTTAGTTCTTGGCTCTCTATTTTCGTTTCTTGGATTCCACAAGATGCAAGTCATTATCTAAGAGTAGGCGACTTAGCTGACATTGCCGCCTTCTTGCACCGAGCCCTCGTACATTTAACGTGACTACACGTAGCGCTCCTTCGATATTAGCTGCCATGACTACACGGTAGAATGGTGCCCATCACAGTTACGCAGGGACGAGTGTTGGATAATGACGCGCCGATATCCGCGTCGAATGCCCAAAAGGGAACACAACCCGACTCTCCCGAAAGCAACACTCACATGCAACTCGGGCCCTCGTTCCTGACACATATCCGAGAGAATAGCGCTCAGGGTGACGGCCATTGCACTCACCAACCCCCCAACCCGCCTCAAGCCAAACACAGTACAGAACTACGGAGGCGGTTTACCCGCCTGCCGTGAATCGGCCGTAATGTTCGGCCGCAGCTTCAAGGTAGGTCTCCTCATACCTGGCGTTTTGGGCGGTGGCTCGTCTCCGCCGCTGCTGTCCTGCGTCGTAGCCAGGCTATTGGTCTGGTCGCGCGGGCGTTTCCCCGCCTGCAAGTTAGCGAGCCCGGTATGGGTGTCCATGTCTTCCTGTTCAGGGGCGGTGGAGGCTGGCTCCCGGATCAGGTGGGCTCTCTTCCTCACGGTGCGGCAATGGCTGCAGTGCCCTCTGCTTTCCTCTTGCTGTTCAGAGGCGGGCGCCTCGTCGACGTGTTGCCTTGTTCTTGAAGTCGTACCTCCGACTTCTGCCACACTCGCCAGCCGCTTCCTTAGCCGTGGACGATGTGTCTTCCATGTCCGCCTCGTCCATGAGCCAGGGGCGGAGTGGTCGTCGTTGCTCACGGGTCCGGTCACGCTAGCGTACGTCCGCTCACACTGACTCTCTTCGTGACCGAAGCGTCGCACGCACCACACCGCGGAAATGCGGCAGTCGCGACGAATATGGGCCCGTTCTCGCGGCAGCGCAGGCAGAGAGGGGCCCTGCCCGGCACAACCACGAGAGCCAGCTCTCCGGCGACGCTCACCTGATGTGGCAGGTCGTCCAGCATTACGCCCGGTTTCAACTTCAGCGTAACCAGTCTTGTAGTGGAGCTCTTATCAGCCCACGCCATGAACACGCCACGGTGCGGGCGACGTCCGTGACGTTTCCAAACGGCGCGAAGGCAAGACGCACGTCCTCGTCGGGAACGGTGTGCAGCAGCCAATGCAATT
>NC_051157.2:219648025-219650525 GCF_013339745.2 Dermacentor silvarum
TTGCATCACGGCGTGCCGGAGAGTTAGGCAGGGTCTGGTTACTGGAGCAGATCAAATGGGTCAGCTCCGGGAGCAATCTGGGAACGCTCCCGTCACTTCCACCTCCTCGTGGTACCGCCGGGAAACGCTGGACATGCATCGGAAGTCCAGTAGGCTAAGTGAAGTGACATAGGCTCGGGCAAGTCCTACCGCACAGCCCGTAGTCTTGAGAGAGCGGAGGCAAAACGGCAGAGGGATGAAATCCAACCACCACCGTAGTGGTATCCCTGCCACCGTCAGGAAAGATGGCCGATGTTTGAGGGTGGGGCCCCACTCTCCGACCGGTGATGAGGCTAAACATGCCCACACCACTGGCCTTGGTGGCAAGGCTTTGGACTAGACGCCGGGCTGAAGCCTAGCATCTAAGCTCCAACTCCGACCTGGAAAGTTGAGGTCAAAGGCAACTGATCGACCAAGAATCGGATGGCTCAGTTGGCCAAGTCATGGGCTGGAACCGGAGGCACATGGTATTTCCTGGGCTAGGCAAGTTGAGGCCCCAAACAGCTGACAGCCTGGAGACGGATGGCTTTGGCTTAGCTAACCATGAGCCGTGCCTCGGAAGGCACATGGTATAGCACAGGCCAGGAAAGTCGAGGCCGTAGTCAGTTGATTGCCTGAGATTCAGACGGCGTCAACTCACTAAACTATGTTCCGTGAATCGGAAGGCGCATAGTTCTCCATAGGCCAGGAAAGTCGAGGCCATCGACAGCTGACTTCAGCTGAGCTATCCATGAGCCATGATGCGGAAGGCTGGTGGATGCTAGTGGGCCAGGAAAGTCGAGGCCTGTGGTCTTCTTGAGTCAGGACTCTGAAGACCCGAAGCGATAGGACTGGCCAGGCGGTGTTGAGGCCATGTAGAGAAGGTCATGGTCGGGACCCAAAATCCCGATACCAGTGGGTTGTCTCGCTCTGTTCAGCGCTGTCGCTCGGGCCTGAAGGGAACATGGCTTGCTGCTTCAGCTAGGGGCCAGGAGTTGCCGAGGCCCAAAGCACACGGTTGTTGTCACTGTCAGGAGAGGTGAGACAGTGGCAACCATGGTGTAGCTCAGGAGGTGTCGAGAGTTGTCAGCACCATGAAGGCATCGATCAGGAGTTGTCGAGATCTGCTGTAACCAGGGCCTGTCGAGGTTACAGCCGGGGCTTTGGCTGCAGTAGGCCAGGAAAGTTGAGGCTTTGCTGCGCCCTGTCTTCCTTGCGATGACAGGGAGTCAAAGGCGCCAGGTCGGAGTTATCAGGAGCTGCCGAGATTACTCACGACCAGACCGCAGTGATCAGGACGGGTGAGATCATGTGCGGCCAGGTCCATGGGTCAGGAGAAGTTGAGGCCCAAGGCGTCTGGTTGTCAGTGGCCAGGAGTTGCTGAGGCCAGTGGTCAACAATTGGGTAGCAGAAGTGGCCAGGAGTAGTCGAGGCCTCACACGGCCAGGAGTTGTCGAGGCCTACCCACAAGCACTGTCCACCCCTGCCTGTCGGCTGAAAAGGTGGTGGTAAGTGGGGCTTCAGGGCTGCCAACCCAGTTGCCCCGAGACAGCTTGGCACGAAATTCAAAGGAAAGAAAATGCAAAGCAGTCGCCGACTGGCGGCTGCTCCAAGCCCAAGCGTTCAGTGTGCGGCAGGACTTGAGCGAGTTGGTGACCCAGAGGGCAATATGGGTCCCCCTGCAGAAGGATGGCAGTGTAGCGTTTGCAAACGCTACTTCAAGACTTCTCGTGGACTGAGTGTACACAAAACGGCAATGAAACATCATGTCCCAGCAAGTGTGCCAAGGCTGGAGACTGCAGAGAGCGATGAACCTGAACGAGGGTGCAGCTCTCTTGGTCAATCGCCGTCTACCTCGCATGGAACATGCCGGGAACCCCATTCGCCTCTACCGGGAGGGAGCCCGGGAAGGGCAGAGTCGATCGCAGCGCTTTCCCAACGGCCAAGACGTGTTGAGGCCTCAAAAGGGATGCGGAAGTCGAGAGAGTCAGGAGAAGACGAGACTCCGGAGGACACAGACTCCTCCGAAGACAGCTGGGCCCCACCCAAGGGAACGGGTCGGGGCATCAGTCTCTCTGATGAATCGGACAGTGAGACTGAGGAGGAAGCACGGCCAGAACAATGTCGCCGTCGGAAACCAGCAAAGGGTCGCTCAGCCCATCCAGCAGCACAATCACAGTCAGAAGTGCAGTCAGCCTGGGTGCGAACTGGGGCGAGACCTAAAAGTCAGCAGACAACTCCTCTGCTGGACTTGGTAGAGACAGGAAACACTGGAGCCGCCACGTCCTGTGGTGAAAAGGCCCAGTGCAGTAACCCGGAAAGCACAAGGGAACGTGCTAGCAACCATGTACAACCGCCTGCCGATGTACCACAGAGTACAAGTCCTAGAGCTCCCCTCAGAGAGGCCGTGGTGATCACTTCCCACCTACAGTGCCCCGAGTGTGGAAGAGCATTTACGTCGAAAGTCGGGGTAAGTCTGCAT
>NC_051157.2:219655525-219660525 GCF_013339745.2 Dermacentor silvarum
GCGGCCTCGCGCGTACATTGAAAGGGGGGGGGGTGTTTTTTTTTTTTTTTTTTCCGCCGCCCCGGTTGACGTGTTTTTTTTGGCCGCCCCGGCTGACGCGGTAAGGGACTTTGCCGCGCGCTTGCGCGCGGCCCCGCGGCCCCAACCGAACCGCCAGCAGCAGATTAGACAAACAGGTGTATGGACACCGACGAGGAGTCACGCCGGGCTTAAGCGCCGACCATTTTCGGTCACTGTGGGTGGCTTAAGCGCGGGCCTTTTTTTTTATTTTTTCTTTTCCTTCTTGCCCCGGTTGACGTGGTGGCGCGCTTAAGCGCGGCGCTTCAGCTCGGCCACTATGGCCCCGGTTGACGTGGTTTTTAGGCCGCCCCGGCTGACGTGGTTGGTAAGGGACTTTGCCGCGCGCTTGGGCACTGCCCCACCCCACTCGCCAGAAGACTAGCTGAATGTCAACACCGCGGAGGAGGAATCGCGACGCCAACCAATTTCGGTCACTTATGAGCGGCTCGATTGCCGCATTGGCGCCTGCCGACTTGCATCGCGTGCAGCTCAAACGCGCGTTCTTCGCCGCCCCGGTTGACGCGGTTTTTTGGCCGCCCCGGCTGACGTGCTGAGGGACTTTGCCGCGCGCTTGCGCGCCGCCCCACTCACCCGCAGACTGTCAACACAGAGCAGGAGGAATCCCGGGTTTTTTTTTTTTCTTCTCCTTCCTACCCCGATGGACGCGGTGGCGGACTTTCGGTGCGTCGAGTGCGGCTTAAAGACTTTCTTTGCCGCCCCGGTTGACATGGTAGCGGACTTTGCGGGTTCTTTCCCGCGGCTGTTGGCGTGTTCTGTTTTCCTGTGTTTTTTTTTTTTTTTTTAGGTGCGCTCGTAGTCAGGGTAGGCAAGCGCCACGTATCACTGATGAAAACTGGCCGCGTTTGAATGCATAAAATTCTAATGAAAATATCTAATGAAAACCAAACCAGTAAGAAAGGCGTCCAAAATTGCCAAATTTTCATTTCAGAACACATTTACATTTAAGAACATTTGTTGTTTTCTTTGCTGCCTCGGCTGAATAATTCTGAAGCAGGATTTGCCACAAAAGCAATTCTTTTTTTTTTTTTTTTTTCGAGCGCTTTTTTTCTTGCGTTTCCGTGGTCCCTTACAAAAATAGTTCTTCTGCAGCACAGTGTGCGTGTGTTCAAATTTGAGAAAAAGCCCTGTTCTAAATAGAAAGAAGAAAACAATTTCGGTTAGAGCAACTGCAGAAGAAGAAACGACGTTCCGATTCTGAAGCAGGTTCTGATTTGTCACAATCGCAATTCTCTCTTTTTTTTTTTTTTTCGTGCGCTTTTTCTCCTTGCATTTCCGTGGTCCCTTACAAAAATAGTTCTTCTGCAGCAGTGTGCGTGTGTTCAAATTTGAGAATGATCTGATTCTGAAGCAGGTTCTGATTAGCCACAATCACAATTCTTTTTTTTTTTTCGTGCGCTTTTTTTCCTTGCATTTCCGCGGTACCCCTTACAAAAATGGTCCTTCTGCAGCACATGCAACACACACAGCGTGCGTGTGTGTGTTCAAATTTGAGAATGATGGAAGTACCTAGCGCTGCAACTAGAACAAGAATTAATTATGAGTAAAAATGCACACTACCGAAGCCCAATCCCTGTTCTAAATAAAATGAAGAAAACAATTTCGGTTAGAGCAACTGCAGAAGAAGAAACAACGTTCTGATTCTGAAGCAGGTTCTGATTTGCCACAATCACATTTCTTTTTTTTTTTTTCGTGCGCTTTTTTCCCTTGCATTTCCGTGGTCCCTTACAAAAATGGTTCTTCTGCAGCACATGCACAAGCAATAAACGACGACACAATCGTCAGCGATATTTTCCTGGCCATTTAAAGAAATGTTTTCCGATCCATTTACACACATACACACACATGTGTGTGTGTGTGTGTGTTCAAATTTGAGAATGTTCACACTACCTAACGCTAGAAAAAGAAGAATTTATTTTCTCACTCGCGAAAATAAAACACATACTACAGAAGCTGTTCTATAAATAAAAAGAAGAAAACAAATTTTGTTAGAGCAAGTGCAGCAAAGATGTCAAGTTGTCTACACACAGCAGCGAAAGAATTACGATTTGAACAAATAAATAGCAAAACAATTCAGGTTAATGCGAGAAAACAAGTAAGCTGATGACATGGCATAACGCTGTCGCCGCCCCCCCTGCCTTTCGTCACGTCTCCGAGCTAGGCGCCAGTCCGGCCCGCGAGCAGCTTCCGTTATCTCCTTGCTATCCGCGGCGTTCACTGATACAGACTGATATGACGCCGCGCCTGTAGTATCTAAAAGCCCAAGGAGCGGGGTTGGCGCCACAGCGCAACGTGGCGCCCGACGGAATGACGAAGTAAATTTGGCGGCCCGCCGGCATTGAAGCGTTAGGCCAACGCCGCAGACAGCAAAGAGATAACGCAAGCTGCTCGTTTGGTCGGACCAGCCGTGACGTCGGAGACGTGACGAAAGGGCCGGGGGGTGGCGACATCGACGACAGAGACGCTCTTTTTGCGGCCAGTTTCAGTTTCAAGCAGCCTGCCAAGAGGAACTAATTGTTCGCGTAGCTCCCACATGAACTCCGCTATTCAAAATTCGATCCTTGGGCTAGGTAGTGTCGAGGACGGGCCCCAAAGTACTCATTTGCTATAGCCACCTATTGTTGATCATTAGAAAGTTAATTAGCGTAAATTTGCTAATTACGCACGTAATTGCGGAAATTGCTCTGTATTATCTAGAGGCCGCCAATCCGTACACTGGAATGGCAAACATAACTTGACAAAGATTTACATTTTACTAATTTTAAAATTTGGTGCAGCTAAAAAAAAAAAAAAAAAAAAAACACCCTGTATACTGACAGACTTCGGTTGCTTTACAAAAAATAGGCTAAAGGACCACCACTGTTTATATAAAGACGGAAACAGGCGGAAATTGTCAAGTGCTTTTTGCAAAATGAATAAATTTAGAATCTATTCTGGTGCTCGCAGTTTCGAGCAAAGAATGTGGAGCAAGAGAGATATGGAAAAAAAAAAGTCACTACTTTCTTCGCGCGGCGGGATTCGAACCAGGGTACACACGATCCGAAGGGGAGTGCTATCCACTAACGATAACCACTGGACTATGGCACCCACTCTTGCAGAACAAGAATTTATGGGTACCATAAATGCTTGCTCGTTGTACCGTTGCGTTGTACCGACGATTGTAAGACAACTTGCTATGGGCCACAGAAAGAGAAAATGAGAGCGTGAGACACACAGAGAGGAAAAGAAAGCGAGAGGAAAAGAAAAGAACGCTTACAGAGTTTACTACTGTTTCATACGTTTTCACAAGCGTGGATCGTCCTTAATTTTTTTTTTTTTTTTTTCACTTTCGCTGAAAATGCAGAAATCGTAGGGCGACTTTTGGTATATTGTGTACGTACGCGCGCGGCCACGTACATGCCTAATTAAATGGTCTATCTGAAACCACGGCTGTGCTGACGTACGCGTGGGCACGAGCGAATTTAGTTATTGAGCACCAGCTACGACACGAGAAACGTTTAACTCGGAACAAGCGTTGCTGGTCGCCGATTCCTGCGCTAGTCCACCGTCTACATAAACATCGGTTCGCAAATTAAGTTCCGCTACATGAAGTGAGGTGTAAATGGAACTTTTTTTTTTTTAAGCGAAAATCGATGTCCACTGTCAAACGTTTCGATACTTGTCTAGCTCATGCTGCAGTGCACGGCTACAAGGGGTGCACGGTGAATCGGCTCAGCTGTGCAGGCATTGCACGGCTGAGTGACATTATATTGCGGCTAGCGACAGTGTCGGCGCCGCGACCGTTTCAAGCTTTCAAATCAAGCTGATTCTCAGCTTTCATTTCTTTTTTAATACATAGGAGAGGAGGCTTGGAGGAATACAAAACAATAAAATACATTTGTTTTCGGATAAAACAATTGCCGTTTTTCGAAATTTGCGTTTTCCCCCCGACCAAGCACAATTCATTACCCTTTCTTTACGGCTTCACCGTCGCGCAGCGCTGCTCTGCGCTTTAGCCGAACCAACAGGCAAACTTATGGGCGCCGCCATTTTGGAAAAAAGGCCGCAGACATATTCCGACCTAACTCGGCGAGTTTTCAACGCAGACTGATGAAATTAGCTTTATTTTAACGAGAAAAATGCGACAAGTGCCACAACTAACAGCTAGATGCTCGACGGATTTCCTAAAGGCACAAAACCGCTCCTTACTGTAATTATGACAACGAGTGTTACCGCGCGCCATCTAGCATTTGTACGCCACAGCGATGCACTTCGCGCTTCCTTTGTCCGTACATAGATGGCGCCCATAGTTTTTTTGCCTGTTGGTTCGGCTTAGCGCAGAGCAGCGCTGCGCGACGGTGAAGCCGTTGTGAAAGGGTAATGAGTCGTGCTCGGTCGGGGGGAAAACGCAAATTTCGAAAAACGGCAATTGTTTTATACGAAAACAAATCTATTTTGTTGTTTTGTATTCCTCCAAGCCTCCTCTCCTATGTATTAAAAAAATCAAAGCTGAGAATCAGGTACAAGACAGCGAAAAATGCAAGAAACACTCGCCCGGACTCATGAAAGTGCGAATTTTTCCGGATTTCGCACACGCGGCATATCGCTCCGCGGCGTTGCTTGCTCTTGCTTTTTAGTGGAGATGTAGGTAGGCCTGGCCCCTTCTCCCCAGAGCTCACATCGGCATCGCGGCAGTTTTGCTGAAAATGGGAAAAGAAAACCATTTCCCGGCCGAAGTCCAGCATCTTTAAACATTAAAACGTGTTTGTCCCAGTTCTTCAATTTGTAGCATTTATAGAGTTTGTGCACTAAAATTTGCGTACTTTACGTAGTGTGATCATAATGAAATTTCGCATGCTTATCCTTTAACATGTCCTGAATGCAAAGAAACAACTTTCAGAGCTTTCCACAAATATTTTCAGGAATTATAATTATGAAAATTT
>NC_051157.2:219665525-219675525 GCF_013339745.2 Dermacentor silvarum
ACTAAGCACGCGAGCAGTTTTTGTTCAGAAGGAACGTATTTACCTTCTGGTCAAGTCGCGCTGGCGCGCAATGCGTACCAAGGTGCTTACGTCGGCGCTGATCGAGCGAGCCACGCGCTCCGGTGTTCCCGCCATTCCCCATGTGCAAAACGAATTGGTGTATAATAGGAAATGCTCATAGACCGTTTACCAGTGGCTTACAACATTTGGAATACCGTCTTCCAGTAATAGGCATTCTGCAGAACTAGGAAGACGAGTATAGAAATAGGTTGAACAAACTAATCCCTCAGTGCCTTATTGACAAGTTAATACGAAATTCAGTGATGAATATTATTTAGCTGTAAGAAACTGATCAGTGTTTTCAGGCAACTGTTGAGAAAGTAGCATTACCAAACCTGTTATTGCAATACAGTAGCAGTTAAAATAAGAATTTGGATTGTTAAATTTTTGTGCCATATTTTTAGCATAAATCCTACCACAAAATATAACAGGAGTTGACGTACATCAATTGAATGCACTGTTTTGTGGAAACAGTGCTCAAATTTGTTCCTGCAATTGCGTTGTGTGTAAACATCAAACTTATATTACTTCTATTTTTTTTCCAGACCACAGCTCCAGCTCGGATAACTCCACCTCGTCTTTGTTAGGGGATGCGAAATGTGCGGCCGTCAGTCTTTCAACCGGTCTAGCTTAATGATATTGTTTGAATGAGTAATCACAGATAACTGCTGCGACAAACGATTTGTGTTGGTAAGATTGCCTCACGCGAAGTAAAAAAGCATGACTTTTGCTATTCAGAAATTGTAAGAAGCTTTATGCATATGCGCCTACAGAATTTGCAGTGTGCACTTAAAAGAATTTTTGAAAGTGCTCGCTGAAACCCCCTGTGTGTGTATATATATATATATATATATATATATATATATATATATATATATATATAAGCGTGTGTGAGTGACTGTGTGTGTGTGCACGCAATAGAGTAGCACATAAGCTCAGTCACGTGGGGTTATTTCACATTTCGCGGGCTTTCAATAAACGCGGGAATAATTCACCACACTGGATGTGTGTTGCTGCAAAAAAAAAAAAAAAAATAGATCGGTCGTTTTAAAATGCCCTCAAGAACGAAATGAAACGTAATTGGCCCTAAAGTGAATAATAAACATTTTCCGCAAATAATCCTTATTGATTAACTAATTAGGCGCAACATAAAACTTAACATAAGGAGCGTCACATGACAGCAAAACATATGTCATTGGTTTCATTGAGTTGTGGCTGCCCGCTGTCAATAAAATCATCGGTTCTAGTCACATAAAAATCCTGTATAAATGTATGTATGTACGTATATACACGCACGCACGTACGCAAGCACGCACGCGCGCGCGCACACACACACAGGAGCGCCCACACTGAAAGAGTCAAAATCACGTCATGGATGTACGGAAATAAGAACGCCGAAGTGCGTCATAGCGTAAGAAAGCTGGAACACTTGTTTAAATAATACCAGCGGTGGCCAGTGACTGTTGATATGGATGCGAAAACACGTTACCGCCACCTATCTACGGAAATAGCAAGCGCGAAGTCCGTCGCCATTGCGTAAAAAACCTAGACGGCGCAAGGTAACACTCGATTTCATGATGACAGTGGCGGCCGGGGAATAAAAACAGCTCGAACCTCTTGGCAAGAAATACAAAAAAAAAGAAGAAACAAAAAGTGGCTTGCTTTATTAAACCTTGTATATGACAGTGAATAAACAGCAAAGCAGTTACAACTAAACTGAAAAAAAAAAGACAGCTAACAAAAGCAAGTACACAAAGAAACAAACCAGCCGTGTTTGCTCAGTGGGTATAGCGTTTGGCTACTGAGCGCGAGGTCATGGGATCGAATCCCAGCCACGGCAGCCGCTTTTCGTTGGGGCAGAAAAAAAAATAAACCGTGCACTAAGGTGTAGGAGCACGTTAAAGAACCCCAGGTAGTCTAATTTATTTCGGAGTTGTCCACTACGGCGTGCCTCATAATCAGACCGCGGTTTTGGCACGCAAAACCCCAGTATTATCTGCTTTTTTTTTTTTACGCAAAGAAACAGGTGTGTTTGCATTGAAGGGCGCCCGAAAAAGCGTTTGTTCCAATTACGCGCAGCAAGGACGCTTTATGATGGGGAAGGCAGATGGCTGGAAGGTGCACGTCCTCATCGTTTCTAAACAATTTCTAAACAAAATTGGTCTCACTGTCCCTCCAATAATACCAAGTGGCTCGAGGCTTCGTATTGCATATTAACTGAAAGAATTACACTCACGTTAAATGCCGCAAAAGGACCAAGCGGGGCACTTGCTTCGCGCAGGTGCATTCGCCCAAATTTTATAGCTATAGCCCGCATGCAGCTACAAAATCCGAAATCGCATCAGCAGGGGCGGGACGCGCAAGCAGCGTTTCACGCAAATTTGAAGCATAAATCGCAGCGCTACCGAGGCCAAAGTGGTGTATCAATTCGGACGGACGCTTTCCAGAACGCTAGTAGCCGTTCAAACAGGGCGCACAGTTAAGAGATGGCGCTGACAAAGCGGCGAGCGCCCGTGTTGACAAAGTCCGAAACTGCGTCAGCCGGGGCGGCGCGCGCAAGCGACGTTCAGCGCAACTTTTCCGTGGAAATACCGAAAGCGGCTCGCACGTTTGCCTTGTATCGGTGAGCTGGGGCACCGTGGTGCACGCGAGAGGTGGAAACACGGCTTGAAAAGCAAAAATGAGGAATTTCTTTCGGCGCTAACTGCCGCCGGCGGTCACGAGTACGGCCCCATGGAGGTCTGGGTACTTATCGCTGCTATTATATAGAGGTATGCAACCCCGGCCGACATCGTACCACTTTTCAATTTGTGGTGTCCGGGTGCGTTTTGTGCGATTCACGCACTGCGGCGACGTCGGGAATTGCGCCGACGAGTACGCGACCGCTCGCAGAGACAAAGTCCGAAAGCTCGTCAGCCGGGGCGGCGCGCGCAAGCGACGTTCAGCGCAACTTTTCCGTGGAAATACCGAAAGCGGCTCGCACGTTTGCCTTGTATCGGTGAGCTGGGGCACCGTGGTGCACGCGAGAGGTGGAAAGACGGCTTGAAAAGCAAAAATGAGGAATTTCTTTCGGCGCTAACTGCCGCCGGCGGTCCACGAGTACGGCCCCATGGAGGTCTGGGTACTTATCGCTGCTATTATATAGAGGTATGCGACCCCGGCCGACATCGTACCACTTTTCAATTTGTGGTGTCCGGGTGCGTTTTGTGCGATTCACGCACTGCGGCGACGTCGGGAATTGCGCCGACGAGTACGCGACCGCTCGCAGAGACAAAGTCCGAAAGCTCGTCAGCCGGGGCGGCGCGCGCAAGCGACGTTCAGCGCAACTTTTCCGTGGAAATACCGAAAGCGGCTCGCACGTTTGCCTTGTATCGGTGAGCTGGGGCACCGTGGTGCACGCGAGAGGTGGAAAGACGGCTTGAAAAGCAAAAATGAGGAATTTCTTTCGGCGCTAACTGCCGCCGGCGGCCACGAGTACGGCCCCATGGAGGTCTGGGTACTTATCGCTGCTATTATATAGAGGTATGCGGCCCCGGCCGACATCGTACCACTTTTCAATTTGCGGTGTCCGGGTGCGTTTTGTGCGATTCACGCACTGCGGCGACGTCGGGAATTGCGCCGACGAGTACGCGACCGCTCGCAGAGACAAAGTCCGAAAGCTCGTCAGCCGGGGCGGCGCGCGCAAGCGACGTTCAGCGCAACTTTTCCGTGGAAATACCGAAAGCGGCTCGCACGTTTGCCTTGTATCGGTGAGCTGGGGCACCGTGGTGCACGCGAGAGGTGGAAAGACGGCTTGAAAAGCAGAAAATGAGGAATTTCTTTCGGCGCTAACTGCCAGCCGGCGGCCACGAGTACGGCCCCATGGAGGTCTGGGTACTTATCGCTGCTATTATATAGAGGTATGCGGCCCCGGCCGACATCGTACCACTTTTCAATTTGTGGTGTCCGGGTGCGTTTTGTGCGATTCACGCACTGCGGCGACGTCGGGAATTGCGCCGACGAGTACGCGACCGCTCGCAGAGACAAAGTCCGAAAGCTCGTCAGCCGGGGCGGCGCGCGCAAGCGACGTTCAGCGCAACTTTTCCGTGGAAATACCGAAAGCGGCTCGCACGTTTGCCTTGTATCGGTGAGCTGGGGCACCGTGGTGCACGCGAGAGGCAGAAACACGGCTTGAAAAGCAAAAATGAGGAATTTCTTTCGGCGCTAACTGCCGCCGGCGGCCACGAGTACGGCCCCATGGAGGTCTGGGTACTTATCGCTGCTATTATATAGAGGTATGCGGCCCCGGCCGACATCGTACCACTTTTCAATTTGTGGTGTCCGGGTGCGTTTTGTGCGATTCACGCACTGCGGCGACGTCGGGAATTGCGCCGACGAGTACGCGACCGCTCGCAGAGACAAAGTCCGAAAGCTCGTCAGCCGGGGCGGCGCGCGCAAGCGACGTTCAGCGCAACTTTTCCGTGGAAATACCGAAAGCGGCTCGCACGTTTGCCTTGTATCGGTGAGCTGGGGCACCGTGGTGCACGCGAGAGGTGGAAACACGGCTTGAAAAGCAAAAATGAGGAATTTCTTTCGGCGCTAACTGCCGCCGGCGGCCACGAGTACGGCCCCATGGAGGTCTGGGTACTTATCGCTGCTATTATATAGAGGTATGCGGCCCCGGCCGACATCGTACCACTTTTCAATTTGTGGTGTCCGGGTGCGTTTTGTGCGATTCACGCACTGCGGCGACGTCGGGAATTGCGCCGACGAGTACGCGACCGCTCGCAGAGACAAAGTCCGAAACCGCGTCAGCCGGGGCGGCGCGCGCAAGCCACGTTCAGCGCAACTTTTCCGTGGAAATACCGAAAGCGGCTCGCACGTTTGCCTTGAATCGGTGAGCTGGGGCACCGTGGTGCACGCGAGAGGTGGAAATACGCCGACGAGTACGCAAGCCACCGTCCAAAACAACGGTCATGGAGCACAGCACCGTGCGTGGCACAACGTTTGCAGAGAAAGTGCGGCAGCGGAAAGCTCGTTCGCCGTGAAAGTCAGCACAGGATGCGCGGTGGTTCAGGCACGTGAATATTCGCGAAGCCGTACTCGCCGCTGGCGAAACATTGACGATCACGACCCTCTTGCGCGGTGTTGGTTTTCACGACTTCGGCCCTGTGCAGCCGACGTAAACTTTCAAAGTTCGTCAAGGTGCGGCACGATTTCCGCCAAATCCCCGTCGAAAATGCCACGAGTACGGCCCCATGGAGGTCTGGGTACTTATCGCTGCTATTATATGGGGGTTGGAGTGCAGTCGCCCCCCGAGTGCGTGCGACCTGGGTGTCTGATATGCGGCGGGCTCCGTGCCCGTCAAGCGTGTCCCCGGAGCCTCTCCCGTGGATCCCTCGGCAATCGTCTGCAGCCTCATCCGCTTGATGCGTTAGGGGCTGGTTGTCGGACGACGCCGTATCCACGATATCGAGGTGTGTTCCGCATCGTCCTCGGACGAGTCAAATAAGAAAGCGCCGAAGGCGCGGGCGTGACCCGTCGCTTGGCGGCTTTGCCGTCTCGGCTACGTTGCAAGCGCCGATCGGTCCACCAGTGCTGCGGGCTGATGGCAAATCCCGCAAGCCGTGACCGAGTCGACGCAACGAATCTATCGAGAGTGTGCGTGCTTCTTGCCGCGTGGCGATACCCAGCCCTGCGGGGAGGGCGCCGTAGCGAGCTCGAACGCCGTCATCTCGGACTGTGCAAAGAGGTGGGCTTTGCAAAAACGAAGCGTGCTGAGGCGCCTGAAGGTGGCCTCGGCGTCGCAACAACGGCGTCCGGCATGGCTGGACGCGCAGTTGAACGATTACCTGGTTGATCCTGCCAGTAATCATATGCTTGTCTCAAAGATTAAGCCATGCATGTCTAAGTACATGCCGAAATAAGGCGAAACCGCGAATGGCTCATTAAATCAGTTATGGTTCCTTAGATCGTTTCTTCCTACTTGGATAACTGTGGCAATTCTAGAGCTAATACATGCAGTGAGCCTGAAGCCCTTTGGGCGACGGGTGCTTTTATTAGACCAAGATCGATCGGGTTTCGGCCCGTATTGTGTGGTGACTCTGGATAACTTTGTGCTGATCGCATGGCCACGAGCCGGCGACGTTTCTTTCAAGTGTCTGCCTTATCAACTTTCGATGGTAGGTTACTTGCTTACCATGGTTGTTACGGGTAACGGAGAATCAGGGTTCGATTCCGGAGAGGGAGCCTGAGAAACGGCTACCACATCCAAGGAAGGCAGCAGGCGCGCAAATTACCCACTCCCGGCACGGGGAGGTAGTGACGAAAAATAACAATACGGGACTCTTTTGAGGCCCCGTAATTGAAATGAGTACACTCTAAATCCTTTAACGAGGATCAATTGGAGGGCAAGTCTGGTGCCAGCAGCCGCGGTAATTCCAGCTCCAATAGCGTATACTAAAGCTGCTGCGGTTAAAAAGCTCGTAGTTGGATCTCAGTTCCAGACGAGTAGTGCATCTACCCGATGCGACGGCTCGGACTGAACATCATGCCGGTCCTTTCTTGGTGCACTTCATTGTGTGCCTCGAGAAGGCCGGTGCTTTTACTTTGAAAAAATTAGAGTGCTCAACGCAGGCGAGTCGCCTGAATAAACTTGCATGGAATAATAGAACAAGACCTCGTTTCTGTTCTGTTGGTTTTTGGAATACGAGGTAATGATTAAGAGGGACAGACGGGGGCATTCGTATTGCGGCGCTAGAGGTGAAATTCTTGGACCGTCGCAAGACGAACTACTGCGAAAGCATTTGCCAAGAATGTTTTCTTTGATCAAGAACGAAAGTCAGAGGTTCGAAGGCGATCAGATACCGCCCTAGTTCTGACCATAAACGATGCCAACCAGCGATCCGCCTGAGTTACTCAAATGACTCGGCGGGCAGCTTCCGGGAAACCAAAGTATTTGGGTTCCGGGGGAAGTATGGTTGCAAAGCTGAAACTTAAAGGAATTGACGGAAGGGCACCACCAGGAGTGGAGCCTGCGGCTTAATTTGACTCAACACGGGAAAACTTACCCGGCCCGGACACTGGGAGGATTGACAGATTGAGAGCTCTTTCTTGATTCGGTGGATGGTGGTGCATGGCCGTTCTTAGTTGGTGGAGCGATTTGTCTGGTTAATTCCGATAACGAACGAGACTCTAGCCTATTAAATAGGTGCGGGGTTCCCAGCACCTTACAACCTTCTTAGAGGGACAAGCGGCTCCTAGCCGCACGAAACAGAGCAATAACAGGTCTGTGATGCCCTTAGATGTCCGGGGCCGCACGCGCGCTACACTGAAGGAAGCAGCGTGTCTTTATCCCTGTCTGAAAAGACTGGGTAACCCGTGGAACTTCTTTCGTGATTGGGATAGGGGCTTGCAATTGTTCCCCTTGAACGAGGAATTCCCAGTAAGCGCGAGTCATAAGCTCGCGTTGATTACGTCCCTGCCCTTTGTACACACCGCCCGTCGCTACTACCGATTGAATGATTTAGTGAGGTCTTCGGACCGATGTCCGGCGCGGCCTTTCGGTTGCGCCGGTCTGTTGGAAAGATGACCAAACTTGATCATTTAGAGGAAGTAAAAGTCGTAACAAGGTTTCCGTAGGTGAACCTGCGGAAGGATCATTACCGGACTGTGAAGGGTGACGATCGTTTCTGCCCCGTGTGGGTGGAGCGGCTCGCTGCGCCCGACGCTTTCCGCCGCTGTCCCCGCTTGGACGCGGGGACGGCTATACCCGAACATGCGCGGGGACTGCCTGAATTCTGAGGGGCGCCCCGTGCCCAATTTGTTGCGCCCAGCGGGCGGCGGCTGCAACCTTGGACGGTTGGCTTGGCCGCGCCCGTGGGTACAAACGGCGTAACGCACTTTCATGGGTGGGCTTTCAGTCCGCCTCGACGCTCATGCGCGGAATGGGAGTAAGACGACCCGACAAAGCTTTGCCCAGTACGAGAGGAACGGTAGAGGTCGGTCAAGGAACTGGCGGTCGAGAGCTAAAGCTGCCTGCCATCCATCATTCATAGTTGGAACTGCGGTGCAAGCGCTCTCCCGTCCTCCGCGGCAAACGCCGCCGAGTCTGAAAAGGCTGGCGGCTGCCGGTCGCTTCCTGCGGCGAGTATGGAGTAACGACCCGACTATGTTGCTGCCCAAGTACTGAAGGAACGGCGCGGCATTCGGTCGGTCATGGAACTGGCGGTACGAGGGTGTGGCTGCCAAGTACAATAGGAACCGTGGCCCATAACGCCCTCCCGTCCTCCGCGGCAAGTGCCACCGAGCCCGACAGGGCCGGAGGCTGCCGGTCGGCTCCTGCTCGTGACGCGCGAGATGTCGAGATCGCGGTTGAATGCGACGACGTTGGCAGGCTATTCGCCCGCCGCCGAGGGAAAGGCGGCGCTGCTGCGAAGTACGAGAGGAAACGCGGCTTTGCTACGTCGGACGCGTTCCGCGGTTAACGGACTTGTGCGCTTTGGGAAGGCGCCGCACGTCGAAAGAGGATTTACGGACAGACGAGGGACTGAAGTCTCGAAACTTGAACGCACTTGCGGCCAGGCTCTTGCTGGCTTCGTCTTCCGCCTCGAGTAGAATTGTTGCGGCTCCGGCGCCGAAAGCTGTCCCTGGCACTGGCCGAGTGGTTTTGGAGAGCCGCGCGAGTACGCGCGCCGGGCTCTTGTCCGTCGTCTCAAGTAGACTGTCGGATCAGCAGCGGGTGTGCTGCGGCAATCCGCCGATGCGAAAGCGTGTTTGTGTGTTAGGGACATTGTGGTCAATTTGAGTACCCTTCTGATGACTAAAAGCGAGACACGTCGATGGGGGCGAGACCCCACCCGTGGCCGTGTCGCCGTGAAAGACTCCACAGCTGCTCGTGCCCCCTCATGGCCTTGCGGCTTTTTTCCAATTTTCGTGGAGCAATGTGAACGTGCACACGTAGCACACGGGTCCGGTGGGTGGTTGGCAGGGAAAACCGGCTTCGAGTGCTCGCAAAAAAGAAAAAGACGTGGTAAGGGGAGCCACGCCCCCGCGGGTGTGTAGCCGTGAGCGGCTCCACTGCATCTTGGTCCTACATCTGATCCTGGTGCATACAGAGTGGAGGCTTACGTGCACACAAAGGCTCGCGGGGTTTAGCTGGAAACGCAACACGCAAGTAGCAGGGTGTGGTGCGCCTATATGCTACCAGCTGTCTGAGACGCGGCTGTCGAAAGAGCGCGCAGACTCGAGGAGCGCGCGCAGAAAGGTGCCCTTCGAAACCACACACAGGGAGACGCCACGTGCCTAAAACCCTGGTTGTACTGTACGGAATTGAACAAACTACTTTTCACGACTCTAAGCGGTGGATCACTCGGTTCTCGGGTCGATGAAGAACGCAGCCAGCTGCGAGACTTGGTGTGAATTGCAGGACACACTGAGCACTGATTCTTTGAACGCACATTGCGGCCTTGGGTCTTCCCTTGGCTTCGTCTGTCTGAGGGTCGGATCACATATCAAGAGAGCCTTCGGCGCACAAGGGAACGTGCGTCCGTCGACTCGTTTTGACCGCGTCGGCATCACGGACAGTACGTTGAGTGCTGAAGCCACGCGCCAGCGGCCTCACGTGAGGGAGACGGTGGCGAACTGAACTGTTGTGCCAAAACTTCGCAGAGACGGAAACGAGGCATTGTACTACTGCAGCGCGGCTAGTGCGCGCCTCCGAAGAGACCGCCGCAGGATGGAGTCGGACACCTGCAGGGAAAGTGCGGTCTGAATCGCGAGGCGCAAACGTCTGTTGCGACAGCAGTAGCGCGCACGTTTGCGAGAGAGTCGGAAGCTTGCGTGCACGGACAAACGCGGGAAGCAAATGCCGGCCGATTCCCGCGCCGTGCGCTAAGCGAGCGTGATCGCACGTTGCGTTGTTTGCCTTCGGAGTACGTCGAGCTCTTGCAAAAAGGTCACT
>NC_051157.2:219683025-219715242 GCF_013339745.2 Dermacentor silvarum
GGTCCCTTACAAAAATAGTTCTTCTGCAGCACAGTGTGCGTGTGTTCAAATTTGAGAAAAAGCCCTGTTCTAAATAGAAAGAAGAAAACAATTTCGGTTAGAGCAACTGCAGAAGAAGAAACGACGTTCCGATTCTGAAGCAGGTTCTGATTTGTCACAATCGCAATTCTCTCTTTTTTTTTTTTTTCGTGCGCTTTTTCTCCTTGCATTTCCGTGGTCCCTTACAAAAATAGTTCTTCTGCAGCAGTGTGCGTGTGTTCAAATTTGAGAATGATCTGATTCTGAAGCAGGTTCTGATTAGCCACAATCACAATTCTTTTTTTTTTTTCGTGCGCTTTTTTTCCTTGCATTTCCGCGGTACCCCTTACAAAAATGGTCCTTCTGCAGCACATGCAACACACACAGCGTGCGTGTGTGTGTTCAAATTTGAGAATGATGGAAGTACCTAGCGCTGCAACTAGAACAAGAATTAATTATGAGTAAAAATGCACACTACCGAAGCCCAATCCCTGTTCTAAATAAAATGAAGAAAACAATTTCGGTTAGAGCAACTGCAGAAGAAGAAACAACGTTCTGATTCTGAAGCAGGTTCTGATTTGCCACAATCACATTTCTTTTTTTTTTTTCGTGCGCTTTTTTCCCTTGCATTTCCGTGGTCCCTTACAAAAATGGTTCTTCTGCAGCACATGCACAAGCAATAAACGACGACACAATCGTCAGCGATATTTTCCTGGCCATTTAAAGAAATGTTTTCCGATCCATTTACACACATACACACACATGTGTGTGTGTGTGTGTGTTCAAATTTGAGAATGTTCACACTACCTAACGCTAGAAAAAGAAGAATTTATTTTCTCACTCGCGAAAATAAAACACATACTACAGAAGCTGTTCTATAAATAAAAAGAAGAAAACAAATTTTGTTAGAGCAAGTGCAGCAAAGATGTCAAGTTGTCTACACACAGCAGCGAAAGAATTACGATTTGAACAAATAAATAGCAAAACAATTCAGGTTAATGCGAGAAAACAAGTAAGCTGATGACATGGCATAACGCTGTCGCCGCCCCCCCTGCCTTTCGTCACGTCTCCGAGCTAGGCGCCAGTCCGGCCCGCGAGCAGCTTCCGTTATCTCCTTGCTATCCGCGGCGTTCACTGATACAGACTGATATGACGCCGCGCCTGTAGTATCTAAAAGCCCAAGGAGCGGGGTTGGCGCCACAGCGCAACGTGGCGCCCGACGGAATGACGAAGTAAATTTGGCGGCCCGCCGGCATTGAAGCGTTAGGCCAACGCCGCAGACAGCAAAGAGATAACGCAAGCTGCTCGTTTGGTCGGACCAGCCGTGACGTCGGAGACGTGACGAAAGGGCCGGGGGGTGGCGACATCGACGACAGAGACGCTCTTTTTGCGGCCAGTTTCAGTTTCAAGCAGCCTGCCAAGAGGAACTAATTGTTCGCGTAGCTCCCACATGAACTCCGCTATTCAAAATTCGATCCTTGGGCTAGGTAGTGTCGAGGACGGGCCCCAAAGTACTCATTTGCTATAGCCACCTATTGTTGATCATTAGAAAGTTAATTAGCGTAAATTTGCTAATTACGCACGTAATTGCGGAAATTGCTCTGTATTATCTAGAGGCCGCCAATCCGTACACTGGAATGGCAAACATAACTTGACAAAGATTTACATTTTACTAATTTTAAAATTTGGTGCAGCTAAAAAAAAAAAAAAAAAAAACACCCTGTATACTGACAGACTTCGGTTGCTTTACAAAAAATAGGCTAAAGGACCACCACTGTTTATATAAAGACGGAAACAGGCGGAAATTGTCAAGTGCTTTTTGCAAAATGAATAAATTTAGAATCTATTCTGGTGCTCGCAGTTTCGAGCAAAGAATGTGGAGCAAGAGAGATATGGAAAAAAAAAAGTCACTACTTTCTTCGCGCGGCGGGATTCGAACCAGGGTACACACGATCCGAAGGGGAGTGCTATCCACTAACGATAACCACTGGACTATGGCACCCACTCTTGCAGAACAAGAATTTATGGGTACCATAAATGCTTGCTCGTTGTACCGTTGCGTTGTACCGACGATTGTAAGACAACTTGCTATGGGCCACAGAAAGAGAAAATGAGAGCGTGAGACACACAGAGAGGAAAAGAAAGCGAGAGGAAAAGAAAAGAACGCTTACAGAGTTTACTACTGTTTCATACGTTTTCACAAGCGTGGATCGTCCTTAATTTTTTTTTTTTTTTTTTCACTTTCGCTGAAAATGCAGAAATCGTAGGGCGACTTTTGGTATATTGTGTACGTACGCGCGCGGCCACGTACATGCCTAATTAAATGGTCTATCTGAAACCACGGCTGTGCTGACGTACGCGTGGGCACGAGCGAATTTAGTTATTGAGCACCAGCTACGACACGAGAAACGTTTAACTCGGAACAAGCGTTGCTGGTCGCCGATTCCTGCGCTAGTCCACCGTCTACATAAACATCGGTTCGCAAATTAAGTTCCGCTACATGAAGTGAGGTGTAAATGGAACTTTTTTTTTTTTTAAGCGAAAATCGATGTCCACTGTCAAACGTTTCGATACTTGTCTAGCTCATGCTGCAGTGCACGGCTACAAGGGGTGCACGGTGAATCGGCTCAGCTGTGCAGGCATTGCACGGCTGAGTGACATTATATTGCGGCTAGCGACAGTGTCGGCGCCGCGACCGTTTCAAGCTTTCAAATCAAGCTGATTCTCAGCTTTCATTTCTTTTTTAATACATAGGAGAGGAGGCTTGGAGGAATACAAAACAATAAAATACATTTGTTTTCGGATAAAACAATTGCCGTTTTTCGAAATTTGCGTTTTCCCCCCGACCAAGCACAATTCATTACCCTTTCTTTACGGCTTCACCGTCGCGCAGCGCTGCTCTGCGCTTTAGCCGAACCAACAGGCAAACTTATGGGCGCCGCCATTTTGGAAAAAAGGCCGCAGACATATTCCGACCTAACTCGGCGAGTTTTCAACGCAGACTGATGAAATTAGCTTTATTTTAACGAGAAAAATGCGACAAGTGCCACAACTAACAGCTAGATGCTCGACGGATTTCCTAAAGGCACAAAACCGCTCCTTACTGTAATTATGACAACGAGTGTTACCGCGCGCCATCTAGCATTTGTACGCCACAGCGATGCACTTCGCGCTTCCTTTGTCCGTACATAGATGGCGCCCATAGTTTTTTTGCCTGTTGGTTCGGCTTAGCGCAGAGCAGCGCTGCGCGACGGTGAAGCCGTTGTGAAAGGGTAATGAGTCGTGCTCGGTCGGGGGGAAAACGCAAATTTCGAAAAACGGCAATTGTTTTATACGAAAACAAATCTATTTTGTTGTTTTGTATTCCTCCAAGCCTCCTCTCCTATGTATTAAAAAAATCAAAGCTGAGAATCAGGTACAAGACAGCGAAAAATGCAAGAAACACTCGCCCGGACTCATGAAAGTGCGAATTTTTCCGGATTTCGCACACGCGGCATATCGCTCCGCGGCGTTGCTTGCTCTTGCTTTTTAGTGGAGATGTAGGTAGGCCTGGCCCCTTCTCCCCAGAGCTCACATCGGCATCGCGGCAGTTTTGCTGAAAATGGGAAAAGAAAACCATTTCCCGGCCGAAGTCCAGCATCTTTAAACATTAAAACGTGTTTGTCCCAGTTCTTCAATTTGTAGCATTTATAGAGTTTGTGCACTAAAATTTGCGTACTTTACGTAGTGTGATCATAATGAAATTTCGCATGCTTATCCTTTAACATGTCCTGAATGCAAAGAAACAACTTTCAGAGCTTTCCACAAATATTTTCAGGAATTATAATTATGAAAATTTCTTCGTTGAGAATGGTAAAACTGAAACTAGGCGTTGTAAATTTTTTGTAGACTAAAGCACGAATGTTGCAGTATATTTTTGCGGCTGTATGGAATGGTACTATTTATAGGGAGAAATATGAGCTATTTCTTCGTGTTTTCTTATGCTCACTGGTATCGCCTAAGCTTCCACAAAAAATGCATTGTTTTGACAGATGCATGGCGTGCGAATCATTCACCAAATGAGCAATAAAAAAAAACTAAAAGCGGATTTGAAAACGTAGGCGCAAATGGTGAAAATTTCGTTGAGCTCTCAGGAATATTTAAAGAAGAGGTTTGGCGAGTTTGGCCGTCATGTGGCGCTTATTAGGGTATGTTTTATGTTGCGCCTAATTAGTTAATCAATTTAGATAAATTATGCAAAGTGTTTAGTGTTCACGTTAGGGCCCAGTGCGTTTCGTTTCTTTGTAGAGGGCCTTCCAAAACGACCAATGCATCTTTTTTTTTTTTTTTTTTGCGGCAACACGCATGACATGCTGCGTAGTGATTTTTTCCGGCGTTTAATGAAACGCCACCAAATAGATAATAAACCCACGTATTTCACGCGCGCGCGCGCACACACACACACACACAATTATATATATACATGTGTGTTAGCGTGCGTGCGCGCGCGCGCGCGTGCGTGCCAGCTGAACAAGTGACGGAAATTGCGTTTCGTTATATCTCGGCGACTGCTGTTCGCTTTATGGAATAAAAAAACTGATAATTTATCTTTGAGGAAAATCCTTGAATGCTTGGTGCACGCACGAAGCGGTTAAGTTAGAGACTTGCGTGTTTTTGGTTAGACAGTGCAATTCACCTACAGCTTTTAAAGAAGAGGTTTGGCGAGTTTGGCCGTCATGTGGCGCTTATTAGGGTATGTTTTATGTTGCGCCTAATTAGTTAATCAATTTAGATAAATTACGCAAAGTGTTTAGTGTTCACGTTAGGGCCCAGTGCGTTTCGTTTCTTTGTAGAGGGCCTTCCAAAACGACCAATGCATCTTTTTTTTTTTTTTTTTTGCGGCAAGACGCATGACATGCTGCGTAGTGATTTTTTCCGGCGTTTAATGAAACGCCACCAAATAGATAATAAACCCACGTATTTCACCGCGCGCGCGCGCCACACACACACACACACACAATATATATATACATGTGTGTTAGCGTGCGTGCGCGCGCGCGCGCGTGCGTGCCAGCTGAACAAGTGACGGAAATTGCGTTTCGTTATATCTCGGAGACTGCTGTTCGCTTTATGGAATAAAAAAAACTGATAATTTATCTTTGAGGAAAATCCTTGAATGCTTGGTGCACGCACGAAGCGGTTAAGTTAGAGACTTGCGTGTTTTTGGTTAGACAGTGCAATTCACCTAGAGCTTTTAAAGAAGAGGTTTGGCGAGTTTGGCCGTCATGTGGCGCTTATTAGGGTATGTTTTATGTTGCGCCTAATTAGTTAATCAATTTAGATAAATTACGCAAAGTGTTTAGTGTTCACGTTAGGGCCCAGTGCGTTTCGTTTCTTTGTAGAGGGCCTTCCAAAACGACCAATGCATCTTTTTTTTTTTTTTTTTTTTGCGGCAAGACGCATGACATGCTGCGTAGTGATTTTTTCCGGCGTTTAATGAAACGCCACCAAATAGATAATAAACCCACGTATTTCACGCGCGCGCGCGCGCACACACACACACACACACATATATATATACATGTGTGTTAGCGTGCGTGCGCGCGCGCGCGCGTGCGTGCCAGCTGAACAAGTGACGGAAATTGCGTTTCGTTATATCTCGGAGACTGCTGTTCGCTTTATGGAATAAAAAAACTGATAATTTATCTTTGAGGAAAATCCTTGAATGCTTGGTGCACGCACGAAGCGGTTAAGTTAGAGACTTGCGTGTTTTTGGTTAGACAGTGCAATTCACCTAGAGCTTTTAAAGAAGAGGTTTGGCGAGTTTGGCCGTCATGTGGCGCTTATTAGGGTATGTTTTATGTTGCGCCTAATTAGTTAATCAATTTAGATAAATTACGCAAAGTGTTTAGTGTTCACGTTAGGGCCCAGTGCGTTTCGTTTCTTTGTAGAGGGCCTTCCAAAACGACCAATGCATCTTTTTTTTTTTTTTTTTTTGCGGCAAGACGCATGACATGCTGCGTAGTGATTTTTTCCGGCGTTTAATGAAACGCCACCAAATAGATAATAAACCCACGTATTTCACGCGCGCGCGCGCGCGCTCTCACACACACACACACACACACACACACACATATATATACATGTGTGTTAGCGTGCGTGCGCGCGCGCGCGCGTGCGTGCCAGCTGAACAAGTGACGGAAATTGCGTTTCGTTATATCTCGGTGACTGCTGTTCGCTTTATGGAATAAAAAAAACTGATAATTTATCTTTGAGGAAAATCCTTGAATGCTTGGTGCACGCACGAAGCGGTTAAGTTAGAGACTTGCGTGTTTTTGGTTAGACAGTGCAATTCACCTAGAGCTTTTAAAGAAGAGGTTTGGCGAGTTTGGCCGTCATGTGGCGCTTATTAGGGTATGTTTTATGTTGCGCCTAATTAGTTAATAAATTTAGATAAATTACGCAAAGTGTTAGTGTTCACGTTAGGGCCCAGTGCGTTTCGTTTCTTTGTAGAGGGCCTTCCAAAACGACCAATGCATCTTTTTTTTTTTTTTTTTTTTGCGGCAAGACGCATGACATGCTGCGTAGTGATTTTTTCCGGCGTTTAATGAAACGCCACCAAATAGATAATAAACCCACGTATTTCACGCGCGCGCGCGCGCACACACACACACACAACACACAATATATATATACATGTGTGTTAGCGTGCGTGCGCGCGCGCGCGCGTGCGTGCCAGCTGAACAAGTGACGGAAATTGCGTTTCGTTATATCTCGGCGACTGCTGTTCGCTTTATGGAATAAAAAAACTGATAATTTATCTTTGAGGAAAATCCTTGAATGCTTGGTGCACGCACGAAGCGGTTAAGTTAGAGACTTGCGTGTTTTTGGTTAGACAGTGCAATTCACCTACAGCTTTTAAAGAAGAGGTTTGGCGAGTTTGGCCGTCATGTGGCGCTTATTAGGGTATGTTTTATGTTGCGCCTAATTAGTTAATAAATTTAGATAAATTACGCAAAGTGTTAAGTGTTCACGTTAGGGCCCAGTGCGTTTCGTTTCTTTGTAGAGGGCCTTCCAAAACGACCAATGCATCTTTTTTTTTTTTTTTTTTTTTTGCGGCAAGACGCATGACATGCTGCGTAGTGATTTTTTCCGGCGTTTAATGAAACGCCACCAAATAGATAATAAACCCACGTATTTCACGCGCGCGCGCGCACACACACACACACAACACACAATATATATATACATGTGTGTTAGCGTGCGTGCGCGCGCGCGCGCGTGCGTGCCAGCTGAACAAGTGACGGAAATTGCGTTTCGTTATATCTCGGCGACTGCTGTTCGCTTTATGGAATAAAAAAACTGATAATTTATCTTTGAGGAAAATCCTTGAATGCTTGGTGCACGCACGAAGCGGTTAAGTTAGAGACTTGCGTGTTTTTGGTTAGACAGTGCAATTCACCTACAGCTTTTAAAGAAGAGGTTTGGCGAGTTTGGCCGTCATGTGGCGCTTATTAGGGTATGTTTTATGTTGCGCCTAATTAGTTAATCAATTTAGATAAATTACGCAAAGTGTTTAGTGTTCACGTTAGGGCCCAGTGCGTTTCGTTTCTTTGTAGAGGGCCTTCCAAAACGACCAATGCATCTTTTTTTTTTTTTTTTTTTTTTTTTGCGGCAACACGCATGACATGCTGCGTAGTGATTTTTTCCGGCGTTTAATGAAACGCCACCAAATAGATAATAAACCCACGTATTTCACGCGCGCGCGCGCGCGCACACACACACACACACACACACACACACATACATATATATACATGTGTGTTAGCGTGCGTGCGCGCGCGCGCGCGTGCGTGCCAGCTGAACAAGTGACGGAAATTGCGTTTCGTTATATCTCGGAGACTGCTGTTCGCTTTATGGAATAAAAAAACTGATAATTTATCTTTGAGGAAAATCCTTGAATGCTTGGTGCACGCACGAAGCGGTTAAGTTAGAGACTTGCGTGTTTTTGGTTAGACAGTGCAATTCACCTACAGCTTTTAAAGAAGAGGTTTGGCGAGTTTGGCCGTCATGTGGCGCTTATTAGGGTATGTTTTATGTTGCGCCTAATTAGTTAATCAATTTAGATAAATTACGCAAAGTGTTTAGTGTTCACGTTAGGGCCCAGTGCGTTTCGTTTCTTTGTAGAGGGCCTTCCAAAACGACCAATGCATCTTTTTTTTTTTTTTTTTTTTTTTGCGGCAACACGCATGACATGCTGCGTAGTGATTTTTTCCGGCGTTTAATGAAACGCCACCAAATAGATAATAAACCCACGTATTTCACGCGCGCGCGCGCACACACACACACACACACACAATTATATATATACATGTGTGTTAGCGTGCGTGCGCGCGCGCGCGCGTGCGTGCCAGCTGAACAAGTGACGGAAATTGCGTTTCGTTATATCTCGGCGACTGCTGTTCGCTTTATGGAATAAAAAAACTGATAATTTATCTTTGAGGAAAATCCTTGAATGCTTGGTGCACGCACGAAGCGGTTAAGTTAGAGACTTGCGTGTTTTTGGTTAGACAGTGCAATTCACCTACAGCTTTTAAAGAAGAGGTTTGGCGAGTTTGGCCGTCATGTGGCGCTTATTAGGGTATGTTTTATGTTGCGCCTAATTAGTTAATCAATTTAGATAAATTACGCAAAGTGTTTAGTGTTCATGTTAGGGCCCAGTGCGTTTCGTTTCTTTGTAGAGGGCCTTCCAAAACGACCAATGCATCTTTTTTTTTTTTTGCGATAGCAATTATATGGACACTCAAAAGCAGATTTCTGCCGTCGGCGTCGCCGTCGCCGTCGGCGTCGCCGTCGCCGTCGCCGTCGCCGTGAGGTTCCGTATGACGTCATTTGGAGATGAAATCGTCGCCGCGCGCCGCCGAACGCAATTATATATATACGTGTGTGTTAGCGTGCGTGCGCGCGCGCGCGCGTGCGTGCCAGCTGAACAAGTGACGGAAATTGCGTTTCGTTATATCTCGGAGACTGCTGTTCGCTTTATGGAATAAAAAAACTGATAATTTATCTTTGAGGAAAATCCTTGAATGCTTGGTGCACGCACGAAGCGGTTAAGTTAGAGACTTGCGTGTTTTTGGTTAGACAGTGCAATTCACCTACAGCTTTTAAAGAAGAGGTTTGGCGAGTTTGGCCGTCATGTGGTGCTTATTAGGGTATGTTTTATGTTGCGCCTAATTAGTTAATCAATTTAGATAAATTACGCAAAGTGTTTAGTGTTCACGTTAGGGCCCAGTGCGTTTCGTTTCTTTGTAGAGGGCCTTCCAAAACGACCAATGCATCTTTTTTTTTTTTTTTTTTTTTTTGCGGCAAGACGCATGACATGCTGCGTAGTGATTTTTTCCGGCGTTTAATGAAACGCCACCAAATAGATAATAAACCCACGTATTTCACGCGCGCGCGCGCACACACACACACACACACACACACACACATACATATATATACATGTGTGTTAGCGTGCGTGCGCGCGCGCGCGCGTGCGTGCCAGCTGAACAAGTGACGGAAAGTGCGTTTCGTTATATCTCGGCGACTGCTGTTCGCTTTATGGAATAAAAAAACTGATAATTTATCTTTGAGGAAAATCCTTGAATGCTTGGTGCACGCACGAAGCGGTTAAGTTAGAGACTTGCGTGTTTTTGGTTAGACAGTGCAATTCACCTAGAGCTTCACAAGGTGTGGAGACCATTTGAAGGAGCACTGTACTAGTGCAGAAAGCATTGCAAGCGCCGTTTCCTTCGCGTTCCTGCTACGGCGCCGGGTGCATTTTACGTTGCCCCGCAAAATGTACGTGAAAAAAAAAAACGAAAAAAAAACGTCTTCTTGTCTGTTCTTATTTATCGAATATTCATCTCTGATGTGCGATGTTCGCGGTTGTTAACTGAGAACTAAGCACGCGAGCAGTTTTTGTTCAGAAGGAACGTATTTACCTTCTGGTCAAGTCGCGCTGGCGCGCAATGCGTACCAAGGTGCTTACGTCGGCGCTGATCGAGCGAGCCACGCGCTCCGGTGTTCCCGCCATTCCCCATGTGCAAAACGAATTGGTGTATAATAGGAAATGCTCATAGACCGTTTACCAGTGGCTTACAACATTTGGAATACCGTCTTCCAGTAATAGGCATTCTGCAGAACTAGGAAGACGAGTATAGAAATAGGTTGAACAAACTAATCCCTCAGTGCCTTATTGACAAGTTAATACGAAATTCAGTGATGAATATTATTTAGCTGTAAGAAACTGATCAGTGTTTTCAGGCAACTGTTGAGAAAGTAGCATTACCAAACCTGTTATTGCAATACAGTAGCAGTTAAAATAAGAATTTGGATTGTTAAATTTTTGTGCCATATTTTTAGCATAAATCCTACCACAAAATATAACAGGAGTTGACGTACATCAATTGAATGCACTGTTTTGTGGAAACAGTGCTCAAATTTGTTCCTGCAATTGCGTTGTGTGTAAACATCAAACTTATATTACTTCTATTTTTTTTCCAGACCACAGCTCCAGCTCGGATAACTCCACCTCGTCTTTGTTAGGGGATGCGAAATGTGCGGCCGTCAGTCTTTCAACCGGTCTAGCTTAATGATATTGTTTGAATGAGTAATCACAGATAACTGCTGCGACAAACGATTTGTGTTGGTAAGATTGCCTCACGCGAAGTAAAAAAGCATGACTTTTGCTATTCAGAAATTGTAAGAAGCTTTATGCATATGCGCCTACAGAATTTGCAGTGTGCACTTAAAAGAATTTTTGAAAGTGCTCGCTGAAACCCCCTGTGTGTATATATATATATATATATATATATATATATATATATATATATAGCGTGTGTGAGTGACTGTGTGTGTGTGCACGCAATAGAGTAGCACATAAGCTCAGTCACGTGGGGTTATTTCACATTTCGCGGGCTTTCAATAAACGCCGGGAATAATTCACCACACTGGATGTGTGTTGCTGCAAAAAAAAAAAAAAAAAATAGATCGGTCGTTTTAAAATGCCCTCAAGAACGAAATGAAACGTAAGTGGCCCTAAAGTGAATAATAAACATTTTCCGCAAATAATCCTTATTGATTAACTAATTAGGCGCAACATAAAACTTAACATAAGGAGCGTCACATGACAGCAAAACATATGTCATTGGTTTCATTGAGTTGTGGCTGCCCGCTGTCAATAAAATCATCGGTTCTAGTCACATAAAAATCCTGTATAAATGTATGTATGTACGTATATACACGCACGCACGTACGCAAGCACGCACGCGCGCGCGCACACACACACAGGAGCGCCCACACTGAAAGAGTCAAAATCACGTCATGGATGTACGGAAATAAGAACGCCGAAGTGCGTCATAGCGTAAGAAAGCTGGAACACTTGTTCAAATAATACCAGCGGTGGCCAGTGACTGTTGATATGGATGCGAAAACACGTTACCGCCACCTATCTACGGAAATAGCAAGCGCGAAGTCCGTCGCCATTGCGTAAAAAACCTAGACGGCGCAAGGTAACACTCGATTTCATGATGACAGTGGCGGCCGGGGAATAAAAACAGCTCGAACCTCTTGGCAAGAAATACAAAAAAAAAGAAGAAACAAAAAGTGGCTTGCTTTATTAAACCTTGTATATGACAGTGAATAAACAGCAAAGCAGTTACAACTAAACTGAAAAAAAAAAGACAGCTAACAAAAGCAAGTACACAAAGAAACAAACCAGCCGTGTTTGCTCAGTGGGTATAGCGTTTGGCTACTGAGCGCGAGGTCATGGGATCGAATCCCAGCCACGGCAGCCGCTTTTCGTTGGGGCAGAAAAAAAAATAAACCGTGCACTAAGGTGTAGGAGCACGTTAAAGAACCCCAGGTAGTCTAATTTATTTCGGAGTTGTCCACTACGGCGTGCCTCATAATCAGACCGCGGTTTTGGCACGCAAAACCCCAGTATTATCTGCTTTTTTTTTTTACGCAAAGAAACAGGTGTGTTTGCATTGAAGGGCGCCCGAAAAAGCGTTTGTTCCAATTACGCGCAGCAAGGACGCTTTATGATGGGGAAGGCAGATGGCTGGAAGGTGCACGTCCTCATCGTTTCTAAACAATTTCTAAACAAAATTGGTCTCACTGTCCCTCCAATAATACCAAGTGGCTCGAGGCTTCGTATTGCATATTAACTGAAAGAATTACACTCACGTTAAATGCCGCAAAAGGACCAAGCGGGGCACTTGCTTCGCGCAGGTGCATTCGCCCAAATTTTATAGCTATAGCCCGCATGCAGCTACAAAATCCGAAATCGCATCAGCAGGGGCGGGACGCGCAAGCAGCGTTTCACGCAAATTTGAAGCATAAATCGCAGCGCTACCGAGGCCAAAGTGGTGTATCAATTCGGACGGACGCTTTCCAGAACGCTAGTAGCCGTTCAAACAGGGCGCACAGTTAAGAGATGGCGCTGACAAAGCGGCGAGCGCCCGTGTTGAGAAAGTCCTAAACAACATTAGCCGGGCGGCGCGTGCAAGCGACGTTCCGTGCAACTTGTCCGTGGTAATATCAAAAGCGGCTCTCACGTTTTCCTTGAATCGGTGAGCCGGGGCACCGTGGTGCACGCGAGAGCTGCTTTCATTATTATCTACATCAATATCTCGAAACTGTTGTCATCCCGAGAATTCGTTTCGAGTGGATCCGCCTTGCAAACTCCACGGCTACAATTTGTACATTCCAACGTGGTCCATCAGGTAATTAGTTAACCTAATTAGTGACTGTTTCATTATTATTCGGCTAAGCATTTCAATTGCTTGTGCAAGTAATGTCCGCCACTTAGAGCAGACCAGCTCATGAACTAGACTTGGGCATTCTGCCACAGGCAACCTTTAGGAGTTTTTGAAAGTGTTCACTGAAGCCCGCTGTATATATATATATATATATGCGTGTGTGAGTGACTGTGTGTGTGTGCACGCAATAGAGTAGCACATAAGCTCAGTCACGTGGGGTTATTTCACATTTCGCGGGCTTTCAATAAACGCCGGAATAATTCACCACACTGGATGTGTGTGGCTGCAAAAAAAAAAAAAAAAAAAAAAAAAAAGATGGGTCGTTTTGAAATGCCCTCAAGAACGAAATGAAACGTAATTGGCCCTAAAGTGAATAATAAACATTTTCCGCAATTAATCCTTATTGATTAACTAATTAGGCGCAACATAAAACTTAACATAAGGAGCGTCACATGACAGCAACACATATGTCATTGGTTTCATTGAGTTGTGGCTGCCCGCTGTCAATAAAATCATCGGTTCTAGTCACATAAAAATCCTGTATAAATGTATGTATGTACGTATATACACGCACGCACGTACGCAAGCACGCACGCGCGCGCGCACACACACACAGGAGCGCCCACACTGAAAGAGTCAAAATCACGTCATGGATGTACGGAAATAAGAACGCCGAAGTGCGTCATAGCGTAAGAAAGCTGGAACACTTGTTTAAATAATACCAGCGGTGGCCAGTGACTGTTGATATGGATGCGAAAACACGTTACCGCCACCTATCTACGGAAATAGCAAGCGCGAAGTCCGTCGCCATTGCGTAAAAAACCTAGACGGCGCAAGGTAACACTCGATTTCATGATGACAGTGGCGGCCGGGGAATAAAAACAGCTCGAACCTCTTGGCAAGAAATACAAAAAAAAAAGAAGAAACAAAAAGTGGCTTGCTTTATTAAACCTTGTATATGACAGTGAATAAACAGCAAAGCAGTTACAACTAAACTGAAAAAAAAAAGACAGCTAACAAAAGCAAGTACACAAAGAAACAAACCAGCCGTGTTTGCTCAGTGGGTATAGCGTTTGGCTACTGAGCGCGAGGTCATGGGATCGAATCCCAGCCACGGCAGCCGCTTTTCGTTGGGGCAGAAAAAAAAAATAAACCGTGCACTAAGGTGTAGGAGCACGTTAAAGAACCCCAGGTAGTCTAATTTATTTCGGAGTTGTCCACTACGGCGTGCCTCATAATCAGACCGCGGTTTTGGCACGCAAAACCCCAGTATTATCTGTTTCTTTTTTTTTTTTTTTACGCAAAGAAACAGGTGTGTTTGCATTGAAGGGCGCCCGAAAAAGCGTTTGTTCCAATTACGCGCAGCAAGGACGCTTTATGATGGGGAAGGCAGATGGCTGGAAGGTGCACGTCCTCATCGTTTCTAAACAATTTCTAAACAAAATTGGTCTCACTGTCCCTCCAATAATACCAAGTGGCTCGAGGCTTCGTATTGCATATTAACTGAAAGAATTACACTCACGTTAAATGCCGCAAAAGGACCAAGCGGGGCACTTGCTTCGCGCAGGTGCATTCGCCCAAATTTTATAGCTATAGCCCGCATGCAGCTACAAAATCCGAAATCGCATCAGCAGGGGCGGGACGCGCAAGCAGCGTTTCACGCAAATTTGAAGCATAAATCGCAGCGCTACCGAGGCCAAAGTGGTGTATCAATTCGGACGGACGCTTTCCAGAACGCTAGTAGCCGTTCAAACAGGGCGCACAGTTAAGAGATGGCGCTGACAAAGCGGCGAGCGCCCGTGTTGAGAAAGTCCTAAACAACATTAGCCGGGCGGCGCGTGCAAGCGACGTTCCGTGCAACTTGTCCGTGGTAATATCAAAAGCGGCTCTCACGTTTTCCTTGAATCGGTGAGCCGGGGCACCGTGGTGCACGCGAGAGCTGCTTTCATTATTATCTACATCAATATCTCGAAACTGTTGTCATCCCGAGAATTCGTTTCGAGTGGATCCGCCTTGCAAACTCCACGGCTACAATTTGTACATTCCAACGTGGTCCATCAGGTAATTAGTTAACCTAATTAGTGACTGTTTCATTATTATTCGGCTAAGCATTTCAATTGCTTGTGCAAGTAATGTCCGCCACTTAGAGCAGACCAGCTCATGAACTAGACTTGGGCATTCTGCCACAGGCACTATTGAAGAGTTTTTGAAAGTGTTCGCTGAAGCCCCCCGTATATATATATGCGTGTGTGAGTGACTGTGTGTGTGTGCACGCAATAGAGTAGCACATAAGCTCAGTCACGTGGGGTTATTTCACATTTCGCGGGCTTTCAATAAACGCCGGAATAATTCACCACACTGGATGTGTGTGGCTGCAAAAAAAAAAAAAAAAAAAAAAAAAAAAAAGATGGGTCGTTTTGAAATGCCCTCAAGAACGAAATGAAACGTAATTGGCCCTAAAGTGAATAATAAACATTTTCCGCAATTAATCCTTATTGATTAACTAATTAGGCGCAACATAAAACTTAACATAAGGAGCGTCACATGACAGCAACACATATGTCATTGGTTTCATTGAGTTGTGGCTGCCCGCTGTCAATAAAATCATCGGTTCTAGTCACATAAAAATCCTGTATAAATGTATGTATGTACGTATATACACGCACGCACGTACGCAAGCACGCACGCGCGCGCGCACACACACACAGGAGCGCCCACACTGAAAGAGTCAAAATCACGTCATGGATGTACGGAAATAAGAACGCCGAAGTGCGTCATAGCGTAAGAAAGCTGGAACACTTGTTTAAATAATACCAGCGGTGGCCAGTGACTGTTGATATGGATGCGAAAACACGTTACCGCCACCTATCTACGGAAATAGCAAGCGCGAAGTCCGTCGCCATTGCGTAAAAAACCTAGACGGCGCAAGGTAACACTCGATTTCATGATGACAGTGGCGGCCGGGGAATAAAAACAGCTCGAACCTCTTGGCAAGAAATACAAAAAAAAGAAGAAACAAAAAGTGGCTTGCTTTATTAACCTTGTATATGACAGTGAATAAACAGCAAAGCAGTTACAACTAAACTGAAAAAAAAAGACAGCTAACAAAAGCAAGTACACAAAGAAACAAACCAGCCGTGTTTGCTCAGTGGGTATAGCGTTTGGCTACTGAGCGCGAGGTCATGGGATCGAATCCCAGCCACGGCAGCCGCTTTTCGTTGGGGCAGAAAAAAAAATAAACCGTGCACTAAGGTGTAGGAGCACGTTAAAGAACCCCAGGTAGTCTAATTTATTTCGGAGTTGTCCACTACGGCGTGCCTCATAATCAGACCGCGGTTTTGGCACGCAAAACCCCAGTATTATCTGCTTTTTTTTTTTTACGCAAAGAAACAGGTGTGTTTGCATTGAAGGGCGCCCGAAAAAGCGTTTGTTCCAATTACGCGCAGCAAGGACGCTTTATGATGGGGAAGGCAGATGGCTGGAAGGTGCACGTCCTCATCGTTTCTAAACAATTTCTAAACAAAATTGGTCTCACTGTCCCTCCAATAATACCAAGTGGCTCGAGGCTTCGTATTGCATATTAACTGAAAGAATTACACTCACGTTAAATGCCGCAAAAGGACCAAGCGGGGCACTTGCTTCGCGCAGGTGCATTCGCCCAAATTTTATAGCTATAGCCCGCATGCAGCTACAAAATCCGAAATCGCATCAGCAGGGGCGGGACGCGCAAGCAGCGTTTCACGCAAATTTGAAGCATAAATCGCAGCGCTACCGAGGCCAAAGTGGTGTATCAATTCGGACGGACGCTTTCCAGAACGCTAGTAGCCGTTCAAACAGGGCGCACAGTTAAGAGATGGCGCTGACAAAGCGGCGAGCGCCCGTGTTGAGAAAGTCCTAAACAACATTAGCCGGGCGGCGCGTGCAAGCGACGTTCCGTGCAACTTGTCCGTGGTAATATCAAAAGCGGCTCTCACGTTTTCCTTGAATCGGTGAGCCGGGGCACCGTGGTGCACGCGAGAGCTGCTTTCATTATTATCTACATCAATATCTCGAAACTGTTGTCATCCCGAGAATTCGTTTCGAGTGGATCCGCCTTGCAAACTCCACGGCAACAATTTGTACATTCCAACGTGGTCCATCAGGTAATTAGTTAACCAAATTAGTGACTGTTTCATTATTATTCGGCTAAGCATTTCAATTGCTTGTGCAAGTAATGTCCGCCACTTAGAGCAGACCAGCTCATGAACTAGACTTGGGCATTCTGCCACAGGCAACCTTTAGGAGTTTTTGAAAGTGTTCACTGAAGCCCGCTGTATATATATATATATATGCGTGTGTGAGTGACTGTGTGTGTGTGCACGCAATAGAGTAGCACATAAGCTCAGTCACGTGGGGTTATTTCACATTTCGCGGGCTTTCAATAAACGCCGGAATAATTCACCACACTGGATGTGTGTGGCTGCAAAAAAAAAAAAAAAAAAAAAAAAAAAAAAAGATGGGTCGTTTTGAAATGCCCTCAAGAACGAAATGAAACGTAATTGGCCCTAAAGTGAATAATAAACATTTTCCGCAATTAATCCTTATTGATTAACTAATTAGGCGCAACATAAAACTTAACATAAGGAGCGTCACATGACAGCAACACATATGTCATTGGTTTCATTGAGTTGTGGCTGCCCGCTGTCAATAAAATCATCGGTTCTAGTCACATAAAAATCCTGTATAAATGTATGTATGTACGTATATACACGCACGCACGTACGCAAGCACGCACGCGCGCGCGCACACACACACAGGAGCGCCCACACTGAAAGAGTCAAAATCACGTCATGGATGTACGGAAATAAGAACGCCGAAGTGCGTCATAGCGTAAGAAAGCTGGAACACTTGTTTAAATAATACCAGCGGTGGCCAGTGACTGTTGATATGGATGCGAAAACACGTTACCGCCACCTATCTACGGAAATAGCAAGCGCGAAGTCCGTCGCCATTGCGTAAAAAACCTAGACGGCGCAAGGTAACACTCGATTTCATGATGACAGTGGCGGCCGGGGAATAAAAACAGCTCGAACCTCTTGGCAAGAAATACAAAAAAAAGAAGAAACAAAAAGTGGCTTGCTTTATTAAACCTTGTATATGACAGTGAATAAACAGCAAAGCAGTTACAACTAAACTGAAAAAAAAAAGACAGCTAACAAAAGCAAGTACACAAAGAAACAAACCAGCCGTGTTTGCTCAGTGGGTATAGCGTTTGGCTACTGAGCGCGAGGTCATGGGATCGAATCCCAGCCACGGCAGCCGCTTTTCGTTGGGGCAGAAAAAAAAAATAAACCGTGCACTAAGGTGTAGGAGCACGTTAAAGAACCCCAGGTAGTCTAATTTATTTCGGAGTTGTCCACTACGGCGTGCCTCATAATCAGACCGCGGTTTTGGCACGCAAAACCCCAGTATTATCTGTTTTTTTTTTTTTTTTTTTTTTTTACGCAAAGAAACAGGTGTGTTTGCATTGAAGGGCGCCCGAAAAAGCGTTTGTTCCAATTACGCGCAGCAAGGACGCTTTATGATGGGGAAGGCAGATGGCTGGAAGGTGCACGTCCTCATCGTTTCTAAACAATTTCTAAACAAAATTGGTCTCACTGTCCCTCCAATAATACCAAGTGGCTCGAGGCTTCGTATTGCATATTAACTGAAAGAATTACACTCACGTTAAATGCCGCAAAAGGACCAAGCGGGGCACTTGCTTCGCGCAGGTGCATTCGCCCAAATTTTATAGCTATAGCCCGCATGCAGCTACAAAATCCGAAATCGCATCAGCAGGGGCGGGACGCGCAAGCAGCGTTTCACGCAAATTTGAAGCATAAATCGCAGCGCTACCGAGGCCAAAGTGGTGTATCAATTCGGACGGACGCTTTCCAGAACGCTAGTAGCCGTTCAAACAGGGCGCACAGTTAAGAGATGGCGCTGACAAAGCGGCGAGCGCCCGTGTTGAGAAAGTCCTAAACAACATTAGCCGGGCGGCGCGTGCAAGCGACGTTCCGTGCAACTTGTCCGTGGTAATATCAAAAGCGGCTCTCACGTTTTCCTTGAATCGGTGAGCCGGGGCACCGTGGTGCACGCGAGAGCTGCTTTCATTATTATCTACATCAATATCTCGAAACTGTTGTCATCCCGAGAATTCGTTTCGAGTGGATCCGCCTTGCAAACTCCACGGCTACAATTTGTACATTCCAACGTGGTCCATCAGGTAATTAGTTAACCAAATTAGTGACTGTTTCATTATTATTCGGCTAAGCATTTCAATTGCTTGTGCAAGTAATGTCCGCCACTTAGAGCAGACCAGCTCATGAACTAGACTTGGGCATTCTGCCACAGGCAACCTTTAGGAGTTTTTGAAAGTGTTCACTGAAGCCCGCTGTATATATATATATATATATGCGTGTGTGAGTGACTGTGTGTGTGTGCACGCAATAGAGTAGCACATAAGCTCAGTCACGTGGGGTTATTTCACATTTCGCGGGCTTTCAATAAACGCCGGAATAATTCACCACACTGGATGTGTGTGGCTGCAAAAAAAAAAAAAAAAAAAAAAAAAAAAAAAAAAAAGATGGGTCGTTTTGAAATGCCCTCAAGAACGAAATGAAACGTAATTGGCCCTAAAGTGAATAATAAACATTTTCCGCAATTAATCCTTATTGATTAACTAATTAGGCGCAACATAAAACTTAACATAAGGAGCGTCACATGACAGCAACACATATGTCATTGGTTTCATTGAGTTGTGGCTGCCCGCTGTCAATAAAATCATCGGTTCTAGTCACATAAAAATCCTGTATAAATGTATGTATGTACGTATATACACGCACGCACGTACGCAAGCACGCACGCGCGCGCGCACACACACACAGGAGCGCCCACACTGAAAGAGTCAAAATCACGTCATGGATGTACGGAAATAAGAACGCCGAAGTGCGTCATAGCGTAAGAAAGCTGGAACACTTGTTTAAATAATACCAGCGGTGGCCAGTGACTGTTGATATGGATGCGAAAACACGTTACCGCCACCTATCTACGGAAATAGCAAGCGCGAAGTCCGTCGCCATTGCGTAAAAAACCTAGACGGCGCAAGGTAACACTCGATTTCATGATGACAGTGGCGGCCGGGGAATAAAAACAGCTCGAACCTCTTGGCAAGAAATACAAAAAAAGAAGAAACAAAAAGTGGCTTGCTTTATTAAACCTTGTATATGACAGTGAATAAACAGCAAAGCAGTTACAACTAAACTGAAAAAAAAAGACAGCTAACAAAAGCAAGTACACAAAGAAACAAACCAGCCGTGTTTGCTCAGTGGGTATAGCGTTTGGCTACTGAGCGCGAGGTCATGGGATCGAATCCCAGCCACGGCAGCCGCTTTTCGTTGGGGCAGAAAAAAAAAATAAACCGTGCACTAAGGTGTAGGAGCACGTTAAAGAACCCCAGGTAGTCTAATTTATTTCGGAGTTGTCCACTACGGCGTGCCTCATAATCAGACCGCGGTTTTGGCACGCAAAACCCCAGTATTATCTGTTTTTTTTTTTTTTTTTTTTTTTTTTACGCAAAGAAACAGGTGTGTTTGCATTGAAGGGCGCCCGAAAAAGCGTTTGTTCCAGTTACGCGCAGCAAGGACGCTTTATGATGGGGAAGGCAGATGGCTGGAAGGTGCACGTCCTCATCGTTTCTAAACAATTTCTAAACAAAATTGGTCTCACTGTCCCTCCAATAATACCAAGTGGCTCGAGGCTTCGTATTGCATATTAACTGAAAGAATTACACTCACGTTAAATGCCGCAAAAGGACCAAGCGGGGCACTTGCTTCGCGCAGGTGCATTCGCCCAAATTTTATAGCTATAGCCCGCATGCAGCTACAAAATCCGAAATCGCATCAGCAGGGGCGGGACGCGCAAGCAGCGTTTCACGCAAATTTGAAGCATAAATCGCAGCGCTACCGAGGCCAAAGTGGTGTATCAATTCGGACGGACGCTTTCCAGAACGCTAGTAGCCGTTCAAACAGGGCGCACAGTTAAGAGATGGCGCTGACAAAGCGGCGAGCGCCCGTGTTGAGAAAGTCCTAAACAACATTAGCCGGGCGGCGCGTGCAAGCGACGTTCCGTGCAACTTGTCCGTGGTAATATCAAAAGCGGCTCTCACGTTTTCCTTGAATCGGTGAGCCGGGGCACCGTGGTGCACGCGAGAGCTGCTTTCATTATTATCTACATCAATATCTCGAAACTGTTGTCATCCCGAGAATTCGTTTCGAGTGGATCCGCCTTGCAAACTCCACGGCTACAATTTGTACATTCCAACGTGGTCCATCAGGTAATTAGTTAACCAAATTAGTGACTGTTTCATTATTATTCGGCTAAGCATTTGAATTGCTTGTGCAAGTAATGTCCGCCACTTAGAGCAGACCAGCTCATGAACTAGACTTGGGCATTCTGCCACAGGCAACCTTTAGGAGTTTTTGAAAGTGTTCACTGAAGCCCGCTGTATATATATATATATATATATGCGTGTGTGAGTGACTGTGTGTGTGTGCACGCAATAGAGTAGCACATAAGCTCAGTCACGTGGGGTTATTTCACATTTCGCGGGCTTTCAATAAACGCCGGAATAATTCACCACACTGGATGTGTGTTGCTGCAAAAAAAAAAAAAAAAAAAAAAAGATGGGTCGTTTTAAAATGCCCTCAAGAACAAAACGAAACGTAATTGGCCCTAAAGTGAATAATAAACATTTCCCGCAATTAATCCTTATTGATTAACTAATTTGGCGCAACATAAAACTTACCATAAGGAGCGTCACATGACAGCAAAACATATGTCATTGGTTTCATTGAGTTGTGGCTGCCCGCTGTCAATAAAATCATCGGTTCTAGTCACATAAAAAGCCTGTATAAATGTATGTATGTAAGTATATACACGCACGCACGTACGCAAGCACGCACGCGCGCGCGCACACACACACAGGAGCGCCCACACTGAAAGAGTCAAAATCACGTCATGGATGTACGGAAATAAGAACGCCGAAGTGCGTCATAGCGTAAGAAAGCTGGAACACTTGTTTAAATAATATCAGCGGTGGCCAGTGACTGTTGATATGGATGCGAAAACACGTTACCGCCATCTATCTACGGAAATAGCAAGCGCGAAGTCCGTCGCCATTGCGTAAAAAACCTAGACGGCGCAAGGTAACACTCGATTTCATGATGACAGTGGCGGCCGGGGAATAAAAACAGCTCAAACCTCTTGGCAAGAAATACAAAAAAAGAAGAAACAAAAAGTGGCTTGCTTTATTAAACCTTGTCTCTGACAGTGAATAAACAGCAAAGCAGTTACAACTAAACTGAGAAAAAAAAGACAGCTAACAAAAGCAAGTACACAAAGAAACAAACCAGCCGTGTTTGCTCAGTAGGTATAGCGTTTGGCTAGTGAGCGCGAGGTCATGGGATCGAATCCCAGCCACGGCAGCCGCTTTTCGATGGGGGCGAAATGAAAAAAAAAATAACTAAATAAATAAACCGTGCACTAAGGTTTAGGAGCACGTTTAAGAACCCCATATAGTCTAATTTATTTCGGAGTTGTCCACTACGGCGTGCATCATAATCAGACCGCGGTTTTGGCACGCAAAACCCCAGTATTATCTGTTTTTTTTTTTTTTTTTTTTTTTACGCAAAGAAACAGGTGTGTTTGCATTGAAATGCACCCGGAAAAGCGTTTGTTCCAATTACGCGCAGCAAGGACACTTTTTGATGGGGAAGGCAGATGGCTGGAAGGTGCACGTCCTCATCGTTTCTAAACAATTTCTTAACAAAATTGGTCTCACTGTCCCTCCAATAATACCAAGTGGCTCGAGGCTTCGTATTGCATATTAACTGAAAGAATTACACTCACATTAAATGCCGCAAGAGGACCAAGCGGGGCACTTGCTTCGCGCAGATGCATTCACACAAATTTTATAGCTACAGCCCGCCTGCAGCTACAAAATCCGAAATCGCATCAGCAGGGGCGGGAAGCGCAAGCAGCGTTTCACGCAAATTTGAAGCATAAATCGCAGCGCTACCGAGGCCAAAGTGGTGTATCAATTCGGACGGACGCTTTCCAGAACGCTAGTAGCCGTTCAAACAGGGCGCACAGTTAAGAGATGGCGCTGACAAAGCGGCGAGCGCCCGTGTTGACAAAGTCCGAAACTGCGTCAGCCGGGGCGGCGCGCGCAAGCGACGTTCAGCGCAACTTTTCCGTGGAAATACCGAAAGCGGCTCGCACGTTTGCCTTGTATCGGTGAGCTGGGGCACCGTGGTGCACGCGAGAGGTGGAAAGACGGCTTGAAAAGAGAAAATGAGGAATTTCTTTCGGCGCTAACTGCCGCCGGCGGCCACGAGTACGGCCCCATGGAGGTCTGGGTACTTATCACTGCTACTATATAGAGCTATGCGGCCCCGGCCGACATCGTACCACTTTTCAATTTGCGGTGTCCGGGTGCGTTTTGTGCGATTCACGCACTGCGGCGACGTCGGCAATTGCGCCGACGAGTACGCGACCGCTCGCAGAGGCAAAGTCCGAAAGGTCGTCAGCCGGGGCGGCGCGCGCAAGCGACGTTCAGCGCAACTTTTCCGTGGAAATACCGAAAGCGGCTCGCACGTTTGCCTTGTATCGGTGAGCTGGGGCACCGTGGTGCACGCGAGAGGTGGAAACACGGCTTGAAAAGCAAAAATGAGGAATTTCTTTCGGCGCTAACTGCCGCCGGCGGTCACGAGTACGGCCCCATGGAGGTCTGGGTACTTATCGCTGCTATTATATAGAGGTATGCAACCCCGGCCGACATCGTACCACTTTTCAATTTGTGGTGTCCGGGTGCGTTTTGTGCGATTCACGCACTGCGGCGACGTCGGGAATTGCGCCGACGAGTACGCGACCGCTCGCAGAGACAAAGTCCGAAAGCTCGTCAGCCGGGGCGGCGCGCGCAAGCGACGTTCAGCGCAACTTTTCCGTGGAAATACCGAAAGCGGCTCGCACGTTTGCCTTGTATCGGTGAGCTGGGGCACCGTCGTGCACGCGAGAGGTGGAAAGACGGCTTAAAAAGAGAAAATGAGGAATTTCTTTCGGCGCTAACTGCCACCGGCGGCCACGAGTACGGCCCCATGGAGGTCTGGGTACTTATCGCTGCTATTATATAGAGGTATGCGGCCCCGGCCGACATCGTACCACTTTTCAATTTGTGGTGTCCGGGTGCGTTTTGTGCGATTCACGCACTGCGGCGACGTCGGGAATTGCGCCGACGAGTACGCGACCGCTCGCAGAGACAAAGTACGAAAGCTCGTCAGCCGGGGCGGCGCGCGCAAGCGACGTTCAGCGCAACTTTTCCGTGGAAATACCGAAAGCGGCTCGCACGTTTGCCTTGTATCGGTGAGCTGGGGCACCGTGGTGCACGCGAGAGGCAGAAACACGGCTTGAAAAGCAAAAATGAGGAATTTCTTTCGGCGCTAACTGCCGCCGGCGGCCACGAGTACGGCCCCATGGAGGTCTGGGTACTTATCGCTGCTATTATATAGAGGTATGCGGCCCCGGCCGACATCGTACCACTTTTCAATTTGTGGTGTCCGGGTGCGTTTTGTGCGATTCACGCACTGCGGCGACGTCGGGAATTGCGCCGACGAGTACGCGACCGCTCGCAGAGACAAAGTCCGAAAGCTCGTCAGCCGGGGCGGCGCGCGCAAGCGACGTTCAGCGCAACTTTTCCGTGGAAATACCGAAAGCGGCTCGCACGTTTGCCTTGTATCGGTGAGCTGGGGCACCGTGGTGCACGCGAGAGGTGGAAACACGGCTTGAAAAGCAAAAATGAGGAATTTCTTTCGGCGCTAACTGCCGCCGGCGGCCACGAGTACGGCCCCATGGAGGTCTGGGTACTTATCGCTGCTATTATATAGAGGTATGCGGCCCCGGCCGACATCGTACCACTTTTCAATTTGTGGTGTCCGGGTGCGTTTTGTGCGATTCACGCACTGCGGCGACGTCGGGAATTGCGCCGACGAGTACGCGACCGCTCGCAGAGACAAAGTCCGAAAGCTCGTCAGCCGGGGCGGCGCGCGCAAGCGACGTTCAGCGCAACTTTTCCGTGGAAATACCGAAAGCGGCTCGCACGTTTGCCTTGTATCGGTGAGCTGGGGCACCGTCGTGCACGCGAGAGGTGGAAAGACGGCTTAAAAAGAGAAAATGAGGAATTTCTTTCGGCGCTAACTGCCACCGGCGGCCACGAGTACGGCCCCATGGAGGTCTGGGTACTTATCGCTGCTATTATATGGAGGTATGCGGCCCCGGCCGACATCGTACCACTTTTCAATTTGTGGTGTCCGGGTGCGTTTTGTGCGATTCACGCACTGCGGCGACGTCGGGAATTGCGCCGACGAGTACGCGACCGCTCGCAGAGACAAAGTACGAAAGCTCGTCAGCCGGGGCGGCGCGCGCAAGCGACGTTCAGCGCAACTTTTCCGTGGAAATACCGAAAGCGGCTCGCACGTTTGCCTTGTATCGGTGAGCTGGGGCACCGTGGTGCACGCGAGAGGCAGAAACACGGCTTGAAAAGCAAAAATGAGGAATTTCTTTCGGCGCTAACTGCCGCCGGCGGCCACGAGTACGGCCCCATGGAGGTCTGGGTACTTATCGCTGCTATTATATAGAGGTATGCGGCCCCGGCCGACATCGTACCACTTTTCAATTTGTGGTGTCCGGGTGCGTTTTGTGCGATTCACGCACTGCGGCGACGTCGGGAATTGCGCCGACGAGTACGCGACCGCTCGCAGAGACAAAGTCCGAAAGCTCGTCAGCCGGGGCGGCGCGCGCAAGCGACGTTCAGCGCAACTTTTCCGTGGAAATACCGAAAGCGGCTCGCACGTTTGCCTTGTATCGGTGAGCTGGGGCACCGTGGTGCACGCGAGAGGTGGAAACACGGCTTGAAAAGCAAAAATGAGGAATTTCTTTCGGCGCTAACTGCCGCCGGCGGCCACGAGTACGGCCCCATGGAGGTCTGGGTGCTTATCGCTGCTATTATATAGAGGTATGCGGCCCCGGCCGACATCGTACCACTTTTCAATTTGTGGTGTCCGGGTGCGTTTTGTGCGATTCACGCACTGCGGCGACGTCGGGAATTGCGCCGACGAGTACGCGACCGCTCGCAGAGACAAAGTCCGAAACCGCGTCAGCCGGGGCGGCGCGCGCAAGCCACGTTCAGCGCAACTTTTCCGTGGAAATACCGAAAGCGGCTCGCACGTTTGCCTTGAATCGGTGAGCTGGGGCACCGTGGTGCACGCGAGAGGTGGAAATACGCCGACGAGTACGCAAGCCACCGTCCAAAACAACGGTCATGGAGCACAGCACCGTGCGTGGCACAACGTTTGCAGAGAAAGTGCGGCAGCGGAAAGCTCGTTCGCCGTGAAAGTCAGCACAGGATGCGCGGTGGTTCAGGCACGTGAATATTCGCGAAGCCGTACTCGCCGCTGGCGAAACATTGACGATCACGACCCTCTTGCGCGGTGTTGGTTTTCACGACTTCGGCCCTGTGCAGCCGACGTAAACTTTCAAAGTTCGTCAAGGTGCGGCACGATTTCCGCCAAATCCCCGTCGAAAATGCCACGAGTACGGCCCCATGGAGGTCTGGGTACTTATCGCTGCTATTATATGGGGGTTGGAGTGCAGTCGCCCCCCGAGTGCGTGCGACCTGGGTGTCTGATATGCGGCGGGCTCCGTGCCCGTCAAGCGTGTCCCCGGAGCCTCTCCCGTGGATCCCTCGGCAATCGTCTGCAGCCTCATCCGCTTGATGCGTTAGGGGCTGGTTGTCGGACGACGCCGTATCCACGATATCGAGGTGTGTTCCGCATCGTCCTCGGACGAGTCAAATAAGAAAGCGCCGAAGGCGCGGGCGTGACCCGTCGCTTGGCGGCTTTGCCGTCTCGGCTACGTTGCAAGCGCCGATCGGTCCACCAGTGCTGCGGGCTGATGGCAAATCCCGCAAGCCGTGACCGAGTCGACGCAACAAATCTATCGAGAGTGTGCGTGCTTCTTGCCGCGTGGCGATACCCAGCCCTGCGGGGAGGGCGCCGTAGCGAGCTCGAACGCCGTCATCTCGGACTGTGCAAAGAGGTGGGCTTTGCAAAAACGAAGCGTGCTGAGGCGCCTGAAGGTGGCCTCGGCGTCGCAACAACGGCGTCCGGCATGGCTGGACGCGCAGTTGAACGATTACCTGGTTGATCCTGCCAGTAATCATATGCTTGTCTCAAAGATTAAGCCATGCATGTCTAAGTACATGCCGAAATAAGGCGAAACCGCGAATGGCTCATTAAATCAGTTATGGTTCCTTAGATCGTTTCTTCCTACTTGGATAACTGTGGCAATTCTAGAGCTAATACATGCAGTGAGCCTGAAGCCCTTTGGGCGACGGGTGCTTTTATTAGACCAAGATCGATCGGGTTTCGGCCCGTATTGTGTGGTGACTCTGGATAACTTTGTGCTGATCGCATGGCCACGAGCCGGCGACGTTTCTTTCAAGTGTCTGCCTTATCAACTTTCGATGGTAGGTTACTTGCTTACCATGGTTGTTACGGGTAACGGAGAATCAGGGTTCGATTCCGGAGAGGGAGCCTGAGAAACGGCTACCACATCCAAGGAAGGCAGCAGGCGCGCAAATTACCCACTCCCGGCACGGGGAGGTAGTGACGAAAAATAACAATACGGGACTCTTTTGAGGCCCCGTAATTGAAATGAGTACACTCTAAATCCTTTAACGAGGATCAATTGGAGGGCAAGTCTGGTGCCAGCAGCCGCGGTAATTCCAGCTCCAATAGCGTATACTAAAGCTGCTGCGGTTAAAAAGCTCGTAGTTGGATCTCAGTTCCAGACGAGTAGTGCATCTACCCGATGCGACGGCTCGGACTGAACATCATGCCGGTCCTTTCTTGGTGCACTTCATTGTGTGCCTCGAGAAGGCCGGTGCTTTTACTTTGAAAAAATTAGAGTGCTCAACGCAGGCGAGTCGCCTGAATAAACTTGCATGGAATAATAGAACAAGACCTCGTTTCTGTTCTGTTGGTTTTTGGAATACGAGGTAATGATTAAGAGGGACAGACGGGGGCATTCGTATTGCGGCGCTAGAGGTGAAATTCTTGGACCGTCGCAAGACGAACTACTGCGAAAGCATTTGCCAAGAATGTTTTCTTTGATCAAGAACGAAAGTCAGAGGTTCGAAGGCGATCAGATACCGCCCTAGTTCTGACCATAAACGATGCCAACCAGCGATCCGCCTGAGTTACTCAAATGACTCGGCGGGCAGCTTCCGGGAAACCAAAGTATTTGGGTTCCGGGGGAAGTATGGTTGCAAAGCTGAAACTTAAAGGAATTGACGGAAGGGCACCACCAGGAGTGGAGCCTGCGGCTTAATTTGACTCAACACGGGAAAACTTACCCGGCCCGGACACTGGGAGGATTGACAGATTGAGAGCTCTTTCTTGATTCGGTGGATGGTGGTGCATGGCCGTTCTTAGTTGGTGGAGCGATTTGTCTGGTTAATTCCGATAACGAACGAGACTCTAGCCTATTAAATAGGTGCGGGGTTCCCAGCACCTTACAACCTTCTTAGAGGGACAAGCGGCTCCTAGCCGCACGAAACAGAGCAATAACAGGTCTGTGATGCCCTTAGATGTCCGGGGCCGCACGCGCGCTACACTGAAGGAAGCAGCGTGTCTTTATCCCTGTCTGAAAAGACTGGGTAACCCGTGGAACTTCTTTCGTGATTGGGATAGGGGCTTGCAATTGTTCCCCTTGAACGAGGAATTCCCAGTAAGCGCGAGTCATAAGCTCGCGTTGATTACGTCCCTGCCCTTTGTACACACCGCCCGTCGCTACTACCGATTGAATGATTTAGTGAGGTCTTCGGACCGATGTCCGGCGCGGCCTTTCGGTTGCGCCGGTCTGTTGGAAAGATGACCAAACTTGATCATTTAGAGGAAGTAAAAGTCGTAACAAGGTTTCCGTAGGTGAACCTGCGGAAGGATCATTACCGGACTGTGAAGGGTGACGATCGTTTCTGCCCCGTGTGGGTGGAGCGGCTCGCTGCGCCCGACGCTTTCCGCCGCTGTCCCCGCTTGGACGCGGGGACGGCTATACCCGAACATGCGCGGGGACTGCCTGAATTCTGAGGGGCGCCCCGTGCCCAATTTGTTGCGCCCAGCGGGCGGCGGCTGCAACCTTGGACGGTTGGCTTGGCCGCGCCCGTGGGTACAAACGGCGTAACGCACTTTCATGGGTGGGCTTTCAGTCCGCCTCGACGCTCATGCGCGGAATGGGAGTAAGACGACCCGACAAAGCTTTGCCCAGTACGAGAGGAACGGTAGAGGTCGGTCAAGGAACTGGCGGTCGAGAGCTAAAGCTGCCTGCCATCCATCATTCATAGTTGGAACTGCGGTGCAAGCGCTCTCCCGTCCTCCGCGGCAAACGCCGCCGAGTCTGAAAAGGCTGGCGGCTGCCGGTCGCTTCCTGCGGCGAGTATGGAGTAACGACCCGACTATGTTGCTGCCCAAGTACTGAAGGAACGGCGCGGCATTCGGTCGGTCATGGAACTGGCGGTACGAGGGTGTGGCTGCCAAGTACAATAGGAACCGTGGCCCATAACGCCCTCCCGTCCTCCGCGGCAAGTGCCACCGAGCCCGACAGGGCCGGAGGCTGCCGGTCGGCTCCTGCTCGTGACGCGCGAGATGTCGAGATCGCGGTTGAATGCGACGACGTTGGCAGGCTATTCGCCCGCCGCCGAGGGAAAGGCGGCGCTGCTGCGAAGTACGAGAGGAAACGCGGCTTTGCTACGTCGGACGCGTTCCGCGGTTAACGGACTTGTGCGCTTTGGGAAGGCGCCGCACGTCGAAAGAGGATTTACGGACAGACGAGGGACTGAAGTCTCGAAACTTGAACGCACTTGCGGCCAGGCTCTTGCTGGCTTCGTCTTCCGCCTCGAGTAGAATTGTTGCGGCTCCGGCGCCGAAAGCTGTCCCTGGCACTGGCCGAGTGGTTTTGGAGAGCCGCGCGAGTACGCGCGCCGGGCTCTTGTCCGTCGTCTCAAGTAGACTGTCGGATCAGCAGCGGGTGTGCTGCGGCAATCTGCCGATGCGAAAGCGTGTTTGTGTGTTAGGGACATTGTGGTCAATTTGAGTACCCTTCTGATGACTAAAAGCGAGACACGTCGATGGGGGCGAGACCCCACCCGTGGCCGTGTCGCCGTGAAAGACTCCACAGCTGCTCGTGCCCCCTCATGGCCTTGCGGCTTTTTTCCAATTTTCGTGGAGCAATGTGAACGTGCACACGTAGCACACGGGTCCGGTGGGTGGTTGGCAGGGAAAACCGGCTTCGAGTGCTCGCAAAAAAGAAAAAGACGTGGTAAGGGGAGCCACGCCCCCGCGGGTGTGTAGCCGTGAGCGGCTCCACTGCATCTTGGTCCTACATCTGATCCTGGTGCATACAGAGTGGAGGCTTACGTGCACACAAAGGCTCGCGGGGTTTAGCTGGAAACGCAACACGCAAGTAGCAGGGTGTGGTGCGCCTATATGCTACCAGCTGTCTGAGACGCGGCTGTCGAAAGAGCGCGCAGACTCGAGGAGCGCGCGCAGAAAGGTGCCCTTCGAAACCACACACAGGGAGACGCCACGTGCCTAAAACCCTGGTTGTACTGTACGGAATTGAACAAACTACTTTTCACGACTCTAAGCGGTGGATCACTCGGTTCTCGGGTCGATGAAGAACGCAGCCAGCTGCGAGACTTGGTGTGAATTGCAGGACACACTGAGCACTGATTCTTTGAACGCACATTGCGGCCTTGGGTCTTCCCTTGGCTTCGTCTGTCTGAGGGTCGGATCACATATCAAGAGAGCCTTCGGCGCACAAGGGAACGTGCGTCCGTCGACTCGTTTTGACCGCGTCGGCATCACGGACAGTACGTTGAGTGCTGAAGCCACGCGCCAGCGGCCTCACGTGAGGGAGACGGTGGCGAACTGAACTGTTGTGCCAAAACTTCGCAGAGACGGAAACGAGGCATTGTACTACTGCAGCGCGGCTAGTGCGCGCCTCCGAAGAGACCGCCGCAGGATGGAGTCGGACACCTGCAGGGAAAGTGCGGTCTGAATCGCGAGGCGCAAACGTCTGTTGCGACAGCAGTAGCGCGCACGTTTGCGAGAGAGTCGGAAGCTTGCGTGCACGGACAAACGCGGGAAGCAAATGCCGGCCGATTCCCGCGCCGTGCGCTAAGCGAGCGTGATCGCACGTTGCGTTGTTTGCCTTCGGAGTACGTCGAGCTCTTGCAAAAAGGTCACTCGTCCGCGTCACCGCACGGGTGCAGGCGCCCTAGTCTGGGTTTCGTCGCAGGAATAGGAATCGGAAAAAATTCTTGCGCGGAACGGGGAGGACAAGGGTGCGCCCCGAAGCGGTAGTGATGCGGTTACGCGAGTGCGCCGTCTGCGAGCGCGAAGAAAACTGCACGACGGAATAGTCGCCGCGAAGCGGAAAATGTCTCCTTCGAAAGCGTGGGTTTGCCCGTTGGCGGGGCTGAAGCGTTCCGTCGTAGTCCGCCGTCGGTCCAAGTGCTTCGCAGTCTCTGCCCCGAAAAGACTGGGCCACTCCAGTTGGGGCAGGGGCGACGCCACACGAGACGATGCCCTCTGCCAGGCTACGAGTCCGTCCTGCGGCGCCCGCTGAAGCGGCGCGCTGCGTGGGCGGCATGCCTCGGCGGTGTTTTGGGCTGCAGACACGGTCGTTTGCCACGCAACTGCTCGTGCGCCGCACGCGCGCAGGCGGTTTGTAAACCGCCTGCCAGCCTCGTCTATAAGTAGCTCCGTGTTGGGCGAAGGACGTGGTAGGGCGTCGCACTCGGTTCGCGCTGGGCTTTCGAACGTGTCGAGTCCTTTCCAGCACGCTGGAATGGGCGAAAGCGATGTATCCGTTTGTCGACCTCAGATCAGGCGAGACAACCCGCTGAATTTAAGCATATCACTAAGCGGAGGAAAAGAAACCAACAGGGATTCCCCGAGTAGCTGCGAGCGAAACGGGACCGAGCCCAGCACCGAATCCCCCGTCCTTGCAGGCGGTCGGGAAATGTGGTGTATGGGAGGCGACGTTCTCGGGTGTTTGCGACGGTGCAAGTCCCCCTGACAGGGGCTTGTCCCAGAGTGGGTGCCAGGCCCGTCTCCGCCGTTGCGCGCCCGGGATGGAGCCTCCCGTGAGTCGGGTTGCTTGAGAGTGCAGCCCTAAGTGGGTGGTAAACTCCATCTAAGGCTAAATACGACCGAGAGACCGATAGTTCACAAGTACCGTGAGGGAAAGTTGAAAAGAAACTTGAAGAGAGAGGTTCAAG